>NC_143145.1:50536911-50839307 GCF_059928025.1 Delphinapterus leucas
CCAGGTCATCCAATCAACTCCTTGCAGAGTTAAAAATAGAAGCTAAGACTAATTCCCACAGCTACTGCCAGATCAGAGCCTGACAACTTTGCATTGTGGGAGCTTCAACCTCTCCTGCTACTGGGATTACCTGCATTGAGACATCTTCCTATGAGGTTCAGTCATTTCAAGGTTTGCTTTAAAACGGAGAGGGGTAGGAAAAGGTTCATAATTTTAGGGAAAATCTGTGGTAATGAGATCTCATTGTAAACTGCTCACGAGAATTAGAAAGATGAAAACTGGAAATATTTACTAACCCTTACTATGTCTCAAACACTGCAATAAGTTCCCTTTTATGTTATCTTCTTTCATCTTCGCAACAACCCTGTGATTTCCCTGTTTTAAATATCCAGAAACAATTCACAGTGGTTAAGTAACTTACCCTAAGTCATAGAGACAGAAAACAATAGAGGTAGGATTCAAACTAGGTGAGGTTCAAAGTTCAAATTCACTTCCCGAAAAACATGATTAGAACAGAAATGGTAGCCAAAACTCCCCAAAGTAAATTAAAAAATTAAGAGAGAAAGGAGGCGGGGAGGGCCTAGTGATCTGCATACCTTAAAAATAATGTTTAGAACTTTTTGATTGATCTTAAAAATGACCAAAAGCTACCTGCCTGAGAGCTCTAAGGATAAAATTATTAACAAACTAAACAAAAAACGTTGATTTTTATACTCACTCACTTTGAGATCAACCCAATTGCTTTCCTTTCATAACACTGCACTGCCATTTTATTTCATTTTCTAGTATATTTATTAAGAGGTAATTTAAAGACAAGTATTTTGCCTAACAGGTTAATGATTTTTTTTTTCTTCTAAACGATGACCAAATGCCAATCCTCCTCCCCTTATTCAATAGATTAATTAGTGTCAGATCATTTTAGTGTCATATTCAATTTCTGTGCTGAAATAGTGATTTCACAAACCCTGTGAAGATGTTACACATCCACTCTAACATGCATGCAGGTGGAGAAAATTTTCAACTCATGTAGATTTTGCTTTCTCTATGATTGTATTCTTCACAATCAATGAGATAGAAAAAGACAGAGATAAGAGAACTGTTGCCTAATATTTTCTTATTAAAATCTGTATCTTGGGCTTCCCTGGTGGCGCAGTGGTTAAGAATCCGCCTGCCAATGCAGGAGACACGGGTTCGAACTCTGGTCTGGGAAGATCCCACATGCCGCAAAGCAACTAAGCCCATGCGCCGCAACTATTGAGCCTGCACTCCGGAGCCCGCGAGCCACAACTACTGAGCCTGTGCGCCGCAACTACTGAAGCCGGTGTGCCCTAGAGCCCGTGCTCTGCAACAAGAGAAGACACCGCAATGAGAAGCCTGCGCGCCACAACGAAGAGTAGCCCCCGCTCCCCACAACTAGACAAAGTCCATGCACAGCAACGAAGAAACAACGCCGCCAGAAATAAATAAATAAATAAATAACTTAAAAAAATAAATAAAATCTGTATCTTGCATTTTCAATTTTCTAAAAGTTCAAATCCATTGTGGTTGAAAAAATTAGAGTAATATCATGTTTTCTTGTCCTGGGTAAATGGACTGTGCTTGGTTGAGTGTCTTGTTTTTTGCTTTTTAGTGCCAAAATTTCTCTTTTATTATTTTTATATCTACTAGTACTTATTTGAACTCTACTCACTGTTGTTGTTGTTTTTCATCTTTATTGGAATACAATTGCTTTACAATGGTGTGTTAGTTTCTGCTTTATAACAAAGTGAATCAGTTATACATATATATATGTACCCATATCTCTTCCCTCTTGCGTCTCCCTCCCTCCCACCCTCCCTATCCCACCCCTCTAGGTGGTCACAAAGCACAGAGCTGATCTCCCAGTGCTATGCGGCTGCTTCCCACTAGCTATCTATTTTGCGTTTGGTAGTGTATACATGTCCATGCCACTCTCTCACTTTGTCACAGCTTACCCTTCCCCCTCCCCATATCCTCAAGTCCATTCTCAGGTAGGTCTGTGTCTTTATTCCCGTCTTACCCCTAGGTTCTTCATGACATTTTCTTTTTTTCTTAGATTCCATGTATATGTGTTAGCATACGGTATTTGTCTTTCTCTTTCTGACTTACTGGTTGAGTGTCTTGAACTGCTCAAACTTTAAGGTCCATCACCTCTAATTTCCACCTTACCAAAACCTCAGACAAGAAACAGGAGAAAGGGTAGTGCCATCCGTAATTCATTCCCATCACACCTACAAAAATAATCACAAGGAACTTGTGTAGAATACCAATTCTTTTGTATTAGGAAGGCAGTTTTCAAAATTAAATGGTATTGGTTCATTTGGTTGTTTAATAAATATACTGCAAATGCCTATAATAAAGCCAAATACCAAACTGACCATTTAAGTTGCAGACATTTTTACGTTCTTGATATTTTACTATTTTAAAGTAACAGTTTGCATTTGAGTGCTTACCATAATATATGATACCAATAAGCTCCCTAGAAATCTAAACGTTTATAAAATACACCAAATGCTACTGTCTCATGCCTTGCTTTGCAATCCTGGATTGCTCTCTAATATGGAGATGATGTAAGAAATATAATCTAGATATCTCTTCTACAGGATCACCAGCCATGTCTCAACAACTTGTATCAGTGGAGACTCTCAGGACATACATATTTATTTATTATAAAACTCTTCGGTACTGATCATTAGGTAATTCTGGTAAATGTTAGCGCGTAATAATAGTTAAGAATGTCAACCCCACCTCATTTCAGCACGCTGCAGGAAAGCACAAATTAGATGAAAGCAATTTCCCCAAGAACAACTCACTTCCTTGAGATGAGAGGTAAACTTGGATGAACAATGATTTGTCACAATTTATTTTTGAGGGTAGTGGTTTAAAAAAAGTGCTAATGTAATCTTTTCAGAATGAATCCTTTTAAAAATGCATTAATTCTCCAGTGAATATAGCTTATAATTAAAAACCTATACATATAATTTTACTTTCCTAAATTTTTACATATGACCATATATAACAAATAATGAAATCTTAAAATCTTCGTAATCTTTAAAATTTGATGGCCTTTAAATCTGAATTTGCATTTGCTGAGTCTGACAGATTATTCTTAGTGACTCTATTGGGTACCACCAATTCGGATTCAACATTATTTCTGCAAGTCTCAGAAGCATTAAGTTTTGTGAATGGATAGAGGGTATTAGCATCCTGGTTGTTTTTCACTACATTGAGATTACCAGAGACCCTGAATGTGAAAGATCATGGAGAGGAGTGTAAGAAATGGCACTAAAGGTATCACTGACTTCTCTCTATTTACTCAGATTCTGCAGTATACAACAGAAGGAACAAAGCAGGTTCTGTTGCCGCTACTGTTGCAATGACCAAGGATCCTCAGTCTCATAGCCATTGCAGTCCATTGTTTAAGATGTGAGCTTGTTGTTGCTTATTCAGGCAAAAGTCAGAATGCTTATTTGTTTTATGTCTGTTTTTTAATGAGGGTTTCATTAGACAGCAATAAAGACAAAAGAAAATAGGAGAAATGTTTATTAATAGGTCCCTCCATCCCTATCAACCAAAGAAAAGGCATACCTTAAAATATTGTTGTGAAATGTCTAGGGTGTGTCTGTCTGTGTTCTTGCAACCCTTCACCTTTAAGTAGCTTTTCAAAAATATGTTATAAACATGTTGCTTCACCCTTGCCCTTTTAGCCTGTTAATGTCTAATTTAAGTAAAGCAGGATGCAATCCCCAGCAAGTTATCTCTTTCTCCTTTTTTGGACCATGCAAATCAAAACAGTCTTCTTCTAAGGAGGGTAGTGAAAACTTTTGCCAATTGTGTTCACACTTCAGCTATTCCAACATTCTTTAGTTTAGCTGAAATGAGACATTCTCATCTTTGGGCTTTAATTATTCTGTTTCAAAATAAATTTTAAAAGATACTCTAAAGAGAAACTAAGAAAAATAAAATAAAATAAGATATTTACCATAATGCAGGTACATAAATATTAACTAAAAATAGTTTTAGATTAAAAATTAATCTTTTTTGTTCTAAAAATTAATCTAATTAAATTTAAGATTAGGCTGGATAGAAATGATCCATTGCTGAAGCTTAAAAAAAAAACTAGCTATAAATGTTACTAGTTTTCCACACTGGTGTTACAAGACTTGACTGACATCCGTGATGTATTCTGTAATATTTTTGAAATGATGAAATGTGTGATCCAGAGACTTGAAATATTTCAATACTTCTGTATAGGAATTTTCTTCCATGAACTAGAAATGAAAAAGTGAGAATGTTTCCTTGCTCAAATCACATTAAATGGATTCCCTTATATTACTTGCATTCATTTTTAAGATAGTCATAAATGGTTACATAAAATACAGGAATACTATCTGTTGAAGAAGTTTATGGTTTTTATAGTCAATGTATGTATTCCAATTATAAATGTTTCTGCATAATCTCTGACCCAACCATACCATTCCATGCCACTCCAAGAATTCTTCCATCAAAAGTAAAAGCTCCAGCACATAAAGACATGAACCTCTATGTCCATTACCACATTTCTTGAAATCATAAAACTGTTTGGAACTTAATAAATGTTTATCAATGCGTTTTGACTGAATGAAATTATGGCTCACTCATAGCACACATAACTGGGCATCTACTAAAGGTAATATGGTAGTGATATATGCTAGATATCATTAATATAATAGAAACACAATGTACTAAAAGTGTTTTGCAACTAAAAATCACTATACATTGTGTGGCTTTACAAAGGAATGAAATGCTGATACATGCTATAACATGGATGGACTTTGAAAACATTATGTTAAGTGAAAGAAGCCAGACACAAAAGGACAAATATTGTATGATCCCACTTATATGAGGTAGTTAGAATAGGCAAATTATAAACCCAGAAAATAGAACAGAGTGAACCAGAGGCTAAGGGGAGGGGAGAAATAAGGGCTTATTGTTTAGTGAGTAGTTTCTGCTTGGGATACTAAGAAAGGTCTTAACATGGATAATGGCAATGGCTGCTCAGCATTGTGAATGGACTTAATACCAATAAATGATACACTTAAAATGGATAAAATGGAAAATTTTATGTTATGGGACATTTTACCAAAATAAAAATAAAAATAAACTATAACATAAAGTAAAAATTTACCTCTTACTAGGCGTATTATGAAGTTTGCATAAAATTGCACTTATTTTAGGAGCTTATATGGTTATTATCATATTTGGGGACATGTAAAGACATCAACAGCTTAAGTAGTCCTCTTGAGTTCTTTCTCTCCATCTTTCCAACCCAGTGTTTTCTAGATTCATGGTTTTGTCACGCCTCTCTTTGAATACTAGCATCAGTAGGAACGCTAGCTAGTGCTGGTTTCCTTAAGTATCAGCTAAAAATTTTAATGTATTTTTATGCTGGTAATTGTTTTAGAACCTGGGAGGGATGTCATTGTTTTCTTAACTTGGCAAAAGCAAATATATTACTGTAGACAGCATTACTAGAAAGAAATAGTAACTTTGAAGTAGACATATGTCCATCCTAAGAAAACTGAATATATTTCACACTAGACCACACCACTCAACTGCTGGCAATGTTCTTCTACATACTTGGCAGTATAGTGCTCTAAGTCTGAGAACTGTTTCTTTTTTGTAAAAATGGTTTTGATTGGAAAACCCTGAATAAATCATTTGGAATGTGTAACGTTTAGAGCTCCTTCTGGGATTCCTTTTCCATGAATCAAGGTTCTTTGATTCACTATTCTCCTTGGCACTTGCTTCCTAGTCATCTCAGCAGCCTTTGTGCCAGTGCTAATGAACAGCTCCCATTTTAGGTCCTAAAGCAGGGAGAACAATAAAAGGAGAACCTCATTTCAAGTACCAGAAATGTCTGGGCTATAAAGGACACACATATTGTCAAAGTAAGCCCAGAGTGGGCTGACATCACCAAGGTCATTCCTGGCTCCACACCCCCCCCAAGGAGGAACAACGAACAATTATTTGGAAACAGGACACTATTTGAGAGGATCCTAGAACATGGAGGTGAGGCTGAAGCACCCCCGTGCACCACAGAGACCAAGACAGACTGCATTAGAAGGGTGAGAGAAGGAGCTACGCGTTGACCACGTTGCCCCTCCCCCAGGCCAGTGGAGCACCATGGGTGAGGTCTCCCCTGAACCTCTGGTTCCTCCAGTAGGAGAAGAGAACTGGGGGACAGCAAGCACTACCACTAGCATTGGGGTTGCTTTGTGGGAGCCACTGCTCTAATCTGCTCCACTGGGATTGCAGGGAAACCTGCAGGGTTTGACCACTAAAAGTTGGACTGTGATGAAGGGGCAAGGGGCATGCAACAGCCAGCACATGGATTGTGACAGATGGAATTCATACCTGCAGTGCCCAAGTAGTGATCATAACTGGCATCTTTGCATATCTACAGAGCCAGGTTGGCGGGGCACTACAACCAGGGAACTCAGCAGGGTACAGATCCACCTGATACGTATCTGGCCCTTGAGCCTGGTTTGCCCACACCCAGGGAAAGAGCAGAGTCACAGCCCACCCAGTGTGGAGAGTGTCTTCTGGCCATCTGACCAAAAGGGCTGGCAATAAATCCTGGAAGCTATTTGGCCCAGTCGTGCTCCAGCCGCTCCAGCCAAGTGGCAGGCAGCCAGAGCTCATCACTGGCTTTGATACAAAGCAGAGCCAGTACCAGGTGTGGAGGGATCCTGTATCGTGCACAGGCAGGGAGATTAATTCATATCCAAGGCTGAGAGTAGCTCCCAGATCCTCCCAACTGGGGAGCCTCTTTGAGAAATTAAGAGTAGCCTGCAGTGGCCCCTCCTCATCCCACCCAGGCAAAGGAACTGGGACTAGCCCCATCCCATCTGCTGTGGAGGTACTGTGGCCCATCTGACTAGAAGGATTGGTGACAACTCCTAGAAACCGTGCGGCCCAGCACTGCTCAAGCCTAGAGAACGGTAGGCAGAGCTGAGAGTCTGCAAAGCAAAGCCAGTGGCCTTGTTCAGCCACAGAACGTGGGGTGTGGATCAGCTTGAGTTAAGACAACAAAGAGCTTTACTGGCTTTAGAGCTGCTGCTTCTGCTGCACCCAGGCAGGAAATCTAATTCATAGCCCTACTCATCACTGAATACAGCCTTCAGCATGTCCAACTGGGGAACCTAAACAGAGAGCATGGGAAGCTGTACAGCCCATTAAACAACCCTAGATACAGTGGCACTTGAACAGACAGCACAGCCTGTGGCCTCCCCCATCTGCAGGACAAAACCAGTGTCCTCACCTGACCAGGGAATTAAGTGCACACTCTGGCCTGATTTGGGTTCCCAAACAATGAACTATACAGGCTCTGGGTCCTGTCCAGAGCCAGGTCCTATACAGGCTCTGATTCTCTGCCACGAAACTAATTCATAGCCCCATCTACTACCACTACCGAATATAATACCCAGTAAAGTCTGGAGGAAGAGCCCAATTACTCAAATATGCAGATACCAATGTAAGGAATCAAGGATCACAAAAATTAGGCAAATATAACACCACCAAAGGAAAGTCAGAAAACTCCAATGCCTGACCTTAAAAAAATGAAGATCTATGAACTATCAAAGAATTCAGAATAATCCTCCTAAGGAAGTTTAGTGAACTACAAGAAAGCACAGACAACTAAGTGAAATTAGGAAAACAATGCATGAACAAGACAAGAAGTTTGACAAGGAAATAGCAACATCAAAAAAACAGGAACACTAGATTTTAAAAATACAATAACTGAACTGAAGAATTCAACAGAAAGTTTCAAAGGTAGATTCGACCATGCAGAAGAAAGAATCAGCAAACTGGAGGTTAGGACATTAGAAATTACCCGGTGAAAGGAACAAAAAGGAAAAGAATAAAAAGAGTGAAGAAAGCCTATGGAAATTATGGGACACAAGAAACTAAACAATGTTCATGTTATGGGAATTCCAGAAGAAGAAAAGAGAGAGAGAAAGGGGAAAAAAGTATATTTAAAGCAATAATGGGTGAAACCTTCCCAAACCTAGGATGAGAAATGGACATCCAGATCCATGAAGCCCAATCAAGCCCAAATAGGTTGAACTCAAATAGGGCTACACTGAGACACATTGAAATTAAATCGTCAAAAGTTAAAAACAAAGAAAGAATTTTAAGACCAGCAAGAGAAAAGAGAGAAGTTACATACAAGGGTACCCTGGGATGGTTGGATACTCACATGTAAAAGAATGAAATTGGACCAATATCTTATACCACTCACAAAACTAACTTGAATTGGATTAAAGACTCAAATGTAAGACCTGAAACTATGCAACTGCCAGAAGAAAACATAGGAATAAAGCTCATTACATGGGTTTGGTAAAGACTTTTTGGATATGACACTGAAAACACAAATGACAAAATAAAAAATAAACAAATGGAACTACATCAAACTAAAAAGCTTCTGCACAGCAAAGAAAAGCAAAACCAAAATCAACAAAGTGATTGAAAAGACAACCTATAGAATGGGAAAAAAATATTTGTAAACCATATATCTGATAAGGGTTAATATCCACAATAAATTAAATATTCAAACAAATCAATAGCAAAAAAAAATACCCAATTAAAAAATGAGCAAAGAACCTGAATAGACATTTCTCCAAAGAAGACACACAGAAAGCCAACAGGTACATGAAAAGATGCTCATTAGCACTAGTCATTAGGGAAATGACATTGAAACCACACTGAGATATTACCTCACACCTGTTAGAACAGTCATCCTCAAAAAGTCAACAGATAACAAATGCTCGTGAGGATGTGGAGAAAAGGGAACGCTTGTGCTGTTGGTGGGATTGTAAATTGGTAAAGCCAGTATGGAAATCAGTATGGAGGATCCTCAAAAATTAATACTAGAACTACATATATCTAGCAACTCCACTTCTGGGAATATATCCAAAGAAAATAAAAACACTAACTCAAAAAATATCTGCACCCCCGTGTTCATAGCAGCATTATTTATAATAGCCAACACGTGGAAACAACCTAAGTGCCCATTGATGGACAAATGGGTAAAGAGGTTGTTTTATATATTTATAGATATATACATATCATATGTACATACACACACACACACTGAAATATTATTCATCTATAAGAAAACAAAGAAATGCTACCATTTGAGACAACAGAAATGGACCTTGAAGGCTTTATGCTAAGTTCAATAAGCCAGAGAAAGAAAGACAAACACTATATGATCTCACTTATATGTGGAACCTAAAAAAAAAAGAAAACAATCATAGAAAAAGAGATCAGACCTGTGGTTACAGGAGACACAGGGTCAGGGGAGGGGAAATTGGAGGAAGATGGTCAAAGGTACAAGCTTCCAATTGTGAGATAAATACATACTATGGACATAACGTACAACACGATGACTACAGCTAACACTGACGTGTGATATATAGAAAAATCGTTAAGAATACATTCTAAGCATTCTCTTCACAAAAAAGTATTCTTTGATCTCATTTATATAAATTTCTATGTTTGTGTGAGAGAGAAGGACAGAATACAAAAATGCAAAAAGAAAAGTTGTCAAGTACGAAGCTGCTTAGGTTTATATCTCAATCTATAACAGATAACAATTTGTTTAATTTTAATAGGTACAAAAATAAATGCTAAGCATAGAACAAGCAAAAAGAAAAACTGAGCCCAGCGCAGATGTCCTTAAAGCATTTGCAAAGGAGGCCTTTATTAGGTCTGTAAACACCTGCAATTACAGGCAAAATTCTATGTGTGTGTGTTGTGTATGTACTAGGGGAGTGGATGCATAGCCTTTATTGAATTATTCAAGGGGATGTTAAGACCCAAAAGTTTAAAAAGCGCTGGAAAGCCTGATCACAAAACAATTTTAAACTACTCTGATTATGTTTTTGTAGTTTTCCTTCACCCGTTAACACTTCAAAGAACAGCATGTTAATGTGGAAAGAATCTCTGCCATTTAGGTAAGATCTCTGAGTCTCAGTGTAAACTTAGCATATAGTAGAAGGATGAAATTATATACCATAGATGAAAGTACCCAGCAGAGTGCTTTAAAACTAGTACTTATTTATGCAAGACATCTTCCCCTGCTTACTTGTTTTCAGTAGAATGAAAGCATACTGAAAGCTGGTACAATGTCTTCTTTAACGTTTTGTTTTGTAACGCTTACTGTGCTGTTTGATGCAGATGAGCCAATAACCACTTAAGGGCATGTAAGCTCACAATAACTTTTGTTGAATATAACTGTTTGAATGTACTTTCACTATATTATTATATAGGGATTTTAAACTAAAACGCACTTGCACACATTATTTAGAGCCTAACTTGGATATTAGAGTAGGTAGATATACACCCCCGGAAAATAATAGCTAATTTCTTCACTAAAATCCAATTGCTGAACAACTACTTTGAATATACATAGCTAGGCACTGTATTATGAGTTGCAGGTAATAAAAACTTGTTAGTCAAAGACTCTGCTCTCTAGGGTTATTTTAGAACAGCAAATCATGTTCAAACTAAAGGATAGACCAAAATAGAAAGTGCCATAGGAATTTAGACAAGGGAGAAACACATCTGAAATGAGAAAGAAGGTGGGTATGGGGAAGGGTTCATGGAAGAGGCAGTGTATGATGTGAGCAAGGTTTCACCGTGTAGCAGGGTGAGTGAAAGGAACAAATGAAGACATATAGTCGTGACATCATGAGGCACAAACTACAAATAAATATCACTTGTTCTAGGCTGGTCTTGAGGTAATTTAAGGGGATTAGTGAGAAACTAGATAAAGAGATATCTCTTTATCTATTACTTATTATAATACTTTTGAACACAAGTATTGAATGTAAAAAAAAAGAACAATATAGGGATAGGAGATTAGGAGGTACAAACTATTATTATAAAATGAGCTATAAGGATATATTGCATAGCACAGAAAATATAGCCAATATTTTATAATAAATATAAATGGAGTATAACCTTTAAAATTTGTGAGTCACTATATTTTACACCTGTAACTTATATAATATTACACATCAACTATACTTCAATTAAAAATGCTATTTTAGTGAATAAAACACTAAGCAGTAAAATTTTTAAAAAAGAACTTAGAAGAGAACTTAAAAATAAAGACATAAAAAACAGGTTGAGGGCTTTCCTGGTGGCGCAGTGGTTCGGGGTCCGCCTGCCGATGCAGGGGGCGCGGGTTCGTGCCCCGCTCCAGGGGGATCCCACGTGCCGTGGAGCGGCTGGGCCCGTGAGCCCTGGCCGCTGGGCCTGCGCGTCTGGGGCCTGTGCTCCGTCCGCGGCGGGAGGGGCTGCAGCAGTGAGAAGCTCACGTGCCGCAAAAAAAAAAACAACAAAAAAAAACCAGTTTGAAACAGCGCAGAAATCTGGCAATTAAGAGGCCATTGAGAACTTTCAAAATAACACTTTTTCTACCCATTCTCAGTGGAGGCAAAGCCTTATTAATCCTACTATTTCTTTTGCTGTTTTTCAAAATCTCAGGATAAGTCTATTTCAATTGTAGCGAATGGCAGTAAGGCAGCACCAGAAAATGCCTTTTGTAAGGAGAGGGCAACTTTGAATCCTAAATCGGTACTCAAGTCTTAAATTACTGATAACACTGACCACCCACCAGACTAAATGTTGTTTTTTACGTGATTGGAAAGCAACAGATTGATTTCAATTCTGTCTTGTGAAATCTACAAAAAAGGTCCTACAGTTCATTTAGCATGTAATAGCGTACATCCTTCTATTTGGTATTACTCCTCCCTAACACGGGGCAAGTAATTTTTCCTTTCTCTGGGAAACGTTTTGAAAAAAGGAAATAGAGTCATAAATCAGTTTCGGTTAGGAAATCAACTATGTCTACCTAGGGCTTTGAATTTAGAAACTTTCCTCAGAAACTGTTTAAATATAAGGAAGTCCAAATTCAGAAACACCTTAAATTTAATTATCTTAGTTGCACTAAAATAACAAATTATATTTTCTATCTTGTTTTCTTTCTTCCCCAGAAGGTTTCTCCAACCCTAATCCATAACTTAGTGCATCCATCTCACCTATAAAATCACTGGCAGGTATGATGCCAGCTTTGGCGGCTCCAGTCCCTTAATCCTGCCCCATTTCTTGCCAAAGAATTCAGTTTCTTCAGAAACCAACTAACAGGCATTGCAATTTCTAACCATCATTAGCATATTTTCATGTACTAATACTCAACATAAAAACACCTCTTAAAATTACAGAAATTTTTACTGTACTTAAGATCAATTGCACTAACCTGTATTTCATAAACCTTGGGCTACTTTCTTAAAAATGAATTATTATTTTAATATGTTTTTCACTTATGATTCAGAATAATTATTCATATAATTAAATATTTTACAATTAGGTAAGAAAGGTGGAAAACAGTCTTGCTATTCTTGTTCTTTGTTCTCTCTTCTAGTTGGTGTGCCTGAGTCAAAATTTTAGAATATTGAAAATTTAGTATTTCAAACCCAAACCACATTTAAAGATAATAATAACAACCAGCCAAAAAAATTTCGGTCCAGAGGTTTGCATGGTCCGGGGAACAGTTCTTTGAGTGGGCCATTTGGAGTGGGATTTGCCCACCCCCCTCCACTCCTTCTGCCTCATATACTGAAGATAGAGACAAAGAAACCAACTCAAATCTTTCCAAAGTGTATTTATAAATAGAGAATTTGTAACCAGAAAAACAATAATGATATATAACAGAAGTAACATGATTTTTCAGAACCAGTATCTTGTCCTAAAAGCAATATTTAAAAAAGAAGGTAAGGGGCTTCCCTGGTGGCGCAGTGGTTGAGAATCTGCCTGCTAATGCAGGGGACACAGGTTCGAGTCCTGGTCTGGGAGGACCCCACATGCCGCGGAGCGACTAGGCCCGTGAGCCACAACTACTGAGCCTGCGCGTCTGGAGCCTGTGCTCCGCAACAAGAGAGGCCGCCATAGTGAGAGGCCCGCGCACTGCGATGAAGAGTGGCCCCCACTTGCCACAACTAGAGAAAGCCCTCGCACAGAAATGAAGACCCAACACAGCCTTAAATAAATAAATAAATAAATAAATAAATAAATAAAAAGAAGGTAAGAAGGTTAGCTATAAACCCTGGCCCTCTTTTTCATTGATCTCCTATTTTAATTTGTTAAAATAAAATCCATGGCCTTTTGAGTCAAACTGTATCTTTAATTTCAGATTTAAAGATAACAAATCTCTTTTTAAATGGAATATTGGCACACAGACACCACACAGTCTGGCTTATTGCAACTGTTCTCTGTTGGTGAAGTGGCACATTTGCTATGCCCACCATAGCAATCTTCACCATTACACAGAATAGCATTCAATTGTACATCCCTAGGTGGGCAACAAGAATGGGCACTTGAGCTCAGCGGCAAGGTGTTTGTGGGGAAATCCTAGGTCAGAACCCCTAAAAGGGGAGACTAACATGAGGATGCCCAAATAACCTGAGGTTTACCTTGGCCACCTCCCCTGGCTTTCTGACTGTCTGTGGGAAAAGCCTCTCTGGAAACTCTTTTGAGGTTATTGGGGGAATCCTAGGACAAACACACTGCTTGCTTTTGCAGGAGGACTTGCCCCATACCCTACCCAGCTAGGTGTCTCACAACCTAGCTGGACTAAAAAAGCTTCAAGAAAAACGGGATAGACGGACATTTGCATTTCTACTTCCACCTATTCTTAAGCACGTGGAGCAAAATATGTAGGTATAGCCCTCTTTCTCACATCCCAACAGATTCTGCTGTCCTCCAAACCCATCTGGTAGCTGCACTGACTACAATGAAGGGAGTTATCGGAAACCATGTTGGTACTGGGCTTAAAGGAGTTTTCATGCCATGCATTTTGGGGAAGGACACAGATAATAGTCCAAACGTGGTATAAGGCAATGCCCATTCTGGGTCCTTGAAAAATCAGTCACGGAACAGAGGTGGTGGACAGGAGCTGACAAGAGCCGGCTTGTTAATGGGCACAGCATCCCCGGAGCAGGGTGGGGGGGGGGAAATCAATGAAATGATTGACAAGAGAAGATGGTAAATGAAGGGAGAAGTGGAGACAAGCGCTGCTCAACCCAAGCTGAACTCCAGGAGGTAAGTTTCTCCTCTAATTTGAGATTCTTTCTAAAGGTTCAGTATTGAAGTGGGTGTTTGACGTTGAAATGTGCAGACCCATTCTGATAACTGGAAAGGGAGAAGACTGAGGAAGGCAAAAGGAGAGGGAAGATTTCCGATTACTTCTCCAGGCTGCTGACAAGAACCTGCTGCTCGCAAACCAGAAATTAACCAAGCGAAGGTGGAAGGTAGCAACGTAAAAGTGCAACTCAAATTATTTTACATTCTGAATCCTCTTCAATATCTAAGCGAGTGTGGCATAGCAATGGTTGATTATCTTAAGATTACAGAGGCTGATCGCCTTCTTTGTTTGCCCAGTAACACCGCTCCTCCAATAATCTCAAGCACTTGGCTCATTAACATTTCAATTCCAGTTGTTGCTCCTTTTCCCATTGCAGAAGGCGGCAGGGATATTCGCCGTCTTCCCTCTGTATTACAAACCCCATTACTCACCAAGCAGAAAGCACCGCGCAGTGTGGCCGACGCTAATAATAGCCGGGCTGCTTACCTTCTCCGGAGGGATCGAATCAGCTCATGTCCCCGGCGCCGCCTGCCCCGGGGCCGCAGTGCCGCCGCGCCGGGTCTGTGCGTGGTCAGCTCGGCCGGCCGCCACCACACCTGCAAGCTGCAGCAGCTGCTTCCGCCGCCGAGCTCCGGCCGCAAGAAGTCATCCCCCGCGCCGGGCCGGATCGCCACATGCCGCGCCAGCCGCGGGGGGAGAGGGACCTCTACCGGCTGCGGAGACCGGCTCCTGGAAACTGCGCTCAACGATCGCTACCCTTCCCGGTTTTAGGGTTATTTTCTAGGAATGCTTTTACAGAAGAAGCGTCGCCGGCTGGTGGACCGAGAGAGAAGAGCCAGAGTGACTTTCTCTGCAGAGCTCCTTTCCTCTGAGCGCTCCCCTGTCACTCCCGGGGCATGGACAGCTCCATTCCGCTGTTTGGGTTTTCCACCCTCTTCATCTTCCTTATCTGTGCTGTTCATTTCGCTGAATTTGAGAGTGGGATTAGCTTTTAAGATATCATTCAAACACTCCGAAAATATTTTAAATTGGCGACTAGTTTTTCTAAGCCCCTTGTAGCAAGCTCCAGTTTCCCCCAACACACGCACACACACACACACATACACACACACACACAGTTACTCGCACGTACACACCCAGCCGAACCACTCACAATGACGAAAGCTGGGGCCTCTCGCCCTCTTCTTGCCTACGTAATGGAACAGGAAACTCCCAAAGGAGTGGGGAAGTAGGACCGGCTAGCGAAAGCACTCGAGGAAAGAGAGAGGGGTCGCCCCAAGATTTTGTTGCTGTTTAGTGGTGTCCTTAGTGGACAGCTCTGACCCTAACCCAACTCTAACCTCTAACCTCCTGGCCTCGCCCCAGGTAGAATGGCTGGTCTCATGACAGCTGTAACATTTGGAAACCAAGAAGCTGAAGCCACATTAACAGATGGCTGCATCTCTTTCTTTCCCGAAGGATATATCAGAATTGGCTTTAAGAATAATATTAGCGTGTACGTATATAATAAGCCCTTTCCTTCTCTCTTTAAATTGGCACCAGCTATTAACAGGTTTCTCTCTCTCTCTCTCATCTTCCTCCCTTCCTCCTTCCCTCCCTCCCTCTCCTAAGCTGACCAGATCATCAGTTTCCGGACTTAAGGGGGAAAAATGGCCAAGGATGTGCTCTCTTTACAGCTGAACCAGGGTTTATTTTCCCAGTGTTGAGCCATTCCCAAGTAGAGAGGCTCTTTAACACTAAGGTTCTCTGTGAGTGAACTTCTCACATTCAGCTTGCTTTTGGAATTGCCCATCACTAGGTCCAGGCCAGTTTTATCCTTGGATTTGTCCGGCAACCTAAACAGTATAATTGCACAAGGCCAAGGCAGTACTTTTAATCTAGGAAGAGTTCCCAACTCTCTGTTTAGCAGTTCCAAAATTAGGAGGTAGTGTAGCAAACAGTTTCAGTGTACTGCAAGTGAAAAGTAGAATGGTTGTATAGTACAGAATGTTTTTAAGTGCATTGGTTGTTTACCCTTGTGATCCTCTCGCTGACTGACAGCTGCGGTTCCCCGTGGCAGCCCAGCATTAGAAGAAGAATATCATATTGCATGATAGCTGAGAAAAGATCAAAATTCAAAATTCGAATTCAGGTTTCTAATGAATGTGTATTGCTTTTGTACCACAGTAGTCAAAAAATTTTAAGTTGAATCATCGTTAAGTCTGGGGGTGTCTGTGTGTATATATATATATACACATTCAAAATTCTAAGAATATAATATATAATGAAATATAATATATCCTACTATATCTATTACGCTAAGAATGTATATGTATGTGCATACATATGTATGTATTTATGTATGCATTATATATATATATATTCTTAGAGTGTTCATCTAGCTTAGACCCTCACTCTGGATTTTCTGTTTTGTTGGAAATAATCTATAGTTCCAGATGATTAGTTAATAACACAACACAGAACATTACTAATTTAAAAAATTAGTTCCTTTTTCATAAGTCACTGTTTTTTTAACAAAAAATGTAAAAAAGAAAAATGAGTTTGAAGACTTCTTCGCTGTGGGCTGACTTTTGATATAGGCATGAAGATATGTTCTTGCCATCTCTTTGTTTCATAACATGTTTTTAACAAATATCTTTCAAATTCAAAGCCACATAATCCAGAAGCATGGAATAATAGCGTTATAAGTATGATTGTATTTGACTGAACTGCACAGAAAGCAATACGTTCACGGTTGGATGTTGAAAAGGCACCTAAAAAAGGTAGAGTATCCATTAGTCCAGAATAAATGTGGGATTTTTCCAAGGATATACCTAGCACAGAGGCAAGCACTTTAAAAGACATTTTCCTGCTTGTCTGCTCTAAATAATTTGCATTATCTTCAGCATGGTGTCAATTCAGGAAATATTTACACCTACAGAAGGGTAATGTAGGTATAGATAGATTCCTATAATTTTATTTTAATCACTTCATCTTTATCAGCTTCTGGAAATGGAAATTTTTGCCTGGATTACATTAAGTTGTATAACTGTAGAAACTAATGATAGATATGGTTGAAAATCCTTTTGAATAGACTGTCTTCTCTATGGACAAAATCATACATGGATTTGGAAATTTGAAATGGAGATAATACTGTTAATTGAACTGGTGCCCCTCATCTCCAGATGAAGAAACCAAGGAACAGAAAGGTTAATACTTAGAGCTAGTTGATGGTGATGCTGGACTAGAATCTAGGAGGACTCTTAGGTAATTGTCAAGTAGTTTTTGTTTGTGTACACATTTTTTTCCTTCAGAGAAATAAAACCAACACGTTTTGTCTGCTGAATAAAAATAAGAGGGTCCTCATTTCAGAAACAAAATCCAATTTTGTATTACTCTAAATATAATATATGGGGTTTTTCCCCTTCTAAACTTTTCATCAAAGATGGAAAGTACTAAGATATACTGTGTTTCTTGTTTACCAGCCTGTACCTTTATCTATTATAGAAGTGAGAAAAATTACATAAATGCAATAATAAATTTGTAATTATTAACAACTTATTGATGTCTTTTAATAAACTCCTGAATAAATATTGTTTTATTTCAATTTTACAATATGATATTCACATGAGAAAAACAAGATTTAATACGTGTATGTATAAGTATACACACATGCATATATACATATATAATCACACACATATATATACATATATAGTACATGCAATACATATATACATATACCTCACACATATACATACATATATTTTACTTGGGTACACACAAAAATACATATACACACGTAAAATATCTATTATTAGCTACCTAATATTTGTAAAGTAGTTAGAGCTTTTAATATCTCTAAGGCTCTCAAAACAGTATCTGGCATACTGTAAGCATTACAGATGTGCTTCCTTTTAGTTATGTTGATGTAGTATATACAAAAGAATTTTAAAAAGTCTCTACAATAGCTGCAGTATTTCAGAAAATATTACATCTGTACCAGTCAGTAACTAATAAGTAATGAATGAGTGGTATGGAAAATAAGTCTTGTGGAAGTTTAGAAGAAGGACAAGTTGCTTCCAGATGAAATTGTCAGGGAATACTTTACAACAGAAGCAGGATTTGAGCTGCACTTTGAAAAATGGGCAGGATTTGGATAAACAGAGCAAGAAGGGTTGGGTTGAGGAGTGTTGTAACAGAAGTAAAGTGTAAAGGCAGAGTTTAATTTTCATTCTTCTCTGCCTCAGAGATAAATATATTTAAGCATGAAGCCAACGGGGAAGTCTCCTTTCTCGCTTTCCCTGACTTTTGAACTCTCTCCCAATATCACTATATTTTTCAAAACAAAGATCCCTGGGAAATTCTCCTTTCTATTATACTCCCTGGGACAATGATATGTTCATATCTGTTGCTTTTAAAATAACATATTCCCATTGTTATGATACAATTTTATATTTACAATGTTGAAATGAAAGCAAGTGTGTGTGTGTGTGTGTGTGTGTGTTCTTTATAACCTGGGTTTCTCTAGTGCATAAAGAAACAAGGAAGCTGTACTTCTTTTCTCTGTCAGAGTAGAGTGAAAGGTATCCTCCTTACTCAAGCAAAATAGCAAAGTATAGCTGGGCATCAGAAGCTGCAGAGCTTACCGAGTTTAATAAACTTCACCTATGAGTAATATTCCGTTGTCTATATGTGTCACATCCTCTTTATCCACTCATCTGTCGATGGACACTTAGGTTGCTTCCATGTCCTGGCTATTGTAATTAGAGGGGTGGGAGGGAGATGCAAGAGGGAAGAGATATGGGGATATATGTATATGTATAGCTGACTCACTTTGTTATAAAGTAGAAACTAACACACCATTGTAAAGCAATTATACTCCCATAAAGGTGTTAAAAAATAAAATAAAATAAACTTCATGGAATTCGGGCCACAAGAGAGTGGCTATGGAGATATTTCTCTCGGAAAACAATACTCTATTCTCCATCTTCAAACAACTCTGTTACCTATATCATCTTCACTGGCAGGGGACACACTCTTGTATATATTGACTAATGAAAGGTATGTCAAGTAAGGACCTCCAAGTACATACTCCTCCATAGAAGAAATGAGAACACTGGCAAAAACTGTCAAAATCAATATTTTCAGAACCCTGAAAATTAACCAATGATTTTCAACAATCCAGGGAATGATTATCCAAGAAAAATGGTTGAATCTTGAAATGAAGAGCAAGCCTTGTAGGGCTTTAACCTGCTCTATCCCCCTGTCCTTAACTCTGTGGTAGTCCTGAAAATGGAACAGCCTTACAACTACTATAGCTGGAAAGCCACCAATCTAGCAGCAACGTTTGAGGGAGCAGAATCAATTTGAAGTATCCCAAAAGCCCCACACACATGGAATTATTACTATTTGACTTACCTGGCAGGTCTATGAAAAGCTCTGTTCTCGTGTCTTGATATGATCTGACAGAGTCCTTACCTTGTATGAACAAGCCTATCTACAGGGAAAGTTTCAAGAAAATTAATGACAATTGTTTAATGTCGGTCTGTCTGAAGTAACATTACTGATTGGGACTAATAAGAAGTTCACCAAACAACCTAAAAGGAAAAACTGGGGAATAAGATGTCAAAATGTTGCAGGAAGGGGAACCCCTTCCAGGACCTGAGAGTGGGCTCTTGTCTAACACTGAGAAATGAATTGTCTGAGGAGACACATGTGCTGACAAAACAAGAGACTTTAGTATAGGAAAGGGGCACCGGGCAGAGAGCAGCAGGGTACGGGAAACTAGGAGAACTGCTCTGCCATGTGGCTTGCAGTCTCAGGTTTTATGGTAGGAGGGTTACTTTCTGGGTTGCCTCTGGCCAATCATCTTGCTTGGCCCATAGTGTGACTCAGGGTCCTACCTGGTGGCACGTGCGTCTCTCAGCCCAGATGGATTCCAGCATGAAGTATTCTGGGAGGTTGGCTGTCTCCTCCCTCTTTTGACCTCTCCCGAATTCTCCCGGTTAATTTTCAGCACCATGTTCCTTATCTGGACTTCCTGCTGTGAGACAACTCAGGTAACTGGCCCTGGCCAAAGTGGGGGGTTTCAGTCGGTGATCTCCTGACAACCAGAGGCTTTGAAAAACTTCAACATATTTTGGGAAAATGAGAAGATCACTTTGTATGCATAGGCCTGTGCACACAAAGGCTGTGTACATTCCTGGGAAAGGCCCCAGAAGGCCCTAAGCTCTCCTTTCATCTGACCTGGTAATTCTGCAAAAGCAGAAGTGAAGTCTAAGGTGGAGTTAGAAAATGTCTGCCTAAGAGTTAAAGGTATGCCCCATACACATAGAGAGACCCTTGGCGAAAGTTGGGATATTTAAAGATTTTTAAAGAAATCTGTTCAATCATTAGCTGACCATCAAGCTAATTGAGTGGTGACTTCAGTGACCAAACAGGAAAGTAATATATACATTATAGAATTAGTACAAGAAAGTCACTAAAACACAAACAGCTATAACAGAAACTTTGAGTGGGAGTTCTGATTTCCAAAACTGATACATTAATGCAACTCTAAAGGTTTCAATACAAATTATGAGACATGTAAAATAATGAGAAAGTATGGTGCTCACACGGGAAAACAGTAGTCAACAAGAAGCTATAATATATATGTTTTTAAAAAAAAGAACTAAAGCGAAAGCATATATAAAGAATTAAAGGAAAGAATGAGAACAACATGTGACCAAATAGAGAACACCCACCTGCAGCCCTCTCTAGGCTTCCTGTTCGACCTAAGAGGGAGAAAATTGAGAAATACCACTGAAAGTCATAGGCAGGGATACAGACTCACCAAAAGACCAAGACCTTACCATACAGCCATAGAAAACTTCCTCTCCCACACACCTTACCACCACATCATTTAAACTCCTGTATAATAACAGGAAATACAAGTGAAAGAACTGCATGTCTCAGACCTCATCTAAGAAGTATCTAAGGAAACCTGAAGATTACAGGAGTGACAAAAACAAGGATATCAGAGGAAATTTTAACCTCTCACTCCTACAGCTAGAGCAAGCAATAAGCACAACCTAAATCCCAGTCAGGTAAACATAAAACTTCACACTAGAGGCCAATTTATCTCAGTTCCTTTTACCCAGTACATCATTTCCAGCCTTTAACAAAAATTACAAGAAGTACTACAAGACAAAAAACAAACAAACAACAACAACAAAAAAACACAGCATGATAAGATGAGCAAATATCAGAACTAGACTCATATTTGGCAGAGATGTTGGTATTATCAGACAGGGAATTTAAAATAACTAATAAATACAGTAAGGGCTCTAATGGGAAAAGTGGACAACATGCAAAGATGGATGCATAATGTAAGCAGACAGAAGGAAACTCTAAGGAAGAATCAAAAGGAAATGCTAGAAGTCAAAAACACTGTAACAGAAATGCAGTGTGCCTTTGATAGACTCATCAATAGACTGGACACAGCTGAGGAAAGTATCAGCAAGTTTGAAGAAATGTCAATAGAAACTTTCAAAATTTAAATGCAAAGAGAAAAAATAATGAAAAAGACAGAACAGAATATGCAAGAGCTGAGGGACAATTACAAAAGGTGTAACCTATGCATAATGGGAATACCAGATGGCAGAAGAACAAAGGAATGGAAGAAATGTTTGAAACAATAATGACTGAGAACTTCCTGACATTAATGACAGACACCACACCACAAATCCAGGAAACTCAGAACAGAGGGAAGAATAAATTAAAAAGAAAAAAAACACAAAAAAACAAAGCTAGGCATATCATATTCAAACTTCATAAAATTAAAGACAGAGCAAATCTTAAAAGAGAAAAACACCTTACCTATAGAAGGACAAGATAAGACTTATATAGAACTTTTATTCAGAAACCATGCAGCAAGAAGTGACTGGAGTGAAATATTTAAACTTTTGAGAGAAAGAACCCAAAGATCTAGAATTCTGTACCCAGAAAAATTATCCTACAAAAATGAAAGAGAATTAATTTTCACAGACAAACAAAAATTGGGGAAATTTGTAGCCAATAGGCCTGCCTTGAAAGAAATGGTAAAAGAAGTTCTTCAGAAGGAAGGAAAATGATAAAGGTCCGAAACTTGTATCTACATAAAGAAAGAGAGAGCAGCGAAGAAATATGAGGTCACGTTGGTAATTTGAAATCAGCCACAATGGAAGTATGTACATTTGCATGTTACTAATCAGCCATACAGCTGCAATTAACATTCCCAAATAGTTTGTTAAACTTTTACCAACTCCCCATGTGATATCAGCCTTATTTCTTTTTTTAAAAAGGTGATCATCTTTCAGGACAAAACATGATGAGCTAATAATTTTACTTCAAAGTCTGATTTTATCAGTCCTGTTACTGGGACTCCAACTCCAAATTATGGCAATAGGTAATGGGTTGCCATATTTATAATTCAGTAATCAGTTTCTGCCTTTTTCCTTAGTCTTAAGTTTTAATGTTATTGTTTTTGTTATAATTATTGTATTTGCTTTTCTTATTTTCCTCCTCCTTCATCTATTTCTTATTTTTGTCTTTCCCTTTTATTATTGTTTCTTCAAGAGACAGTGGTATATATGTGGAGATACTGTATCAGGGACTGTCAGCTATACACATTTTTCAAACAGAATTTCTCCCTATATCTTTTTAAGCATTTATTTTTATCTAAAAAATACATTCACATTGTACAAACATCAGAAACCATAAACTATAGTGAATGTATTCCTCTTTTGCTCCCAATCTCTGCCCAATTAATTTCTATCCTCTCCTTCTAACAGGTAATTCTTATTATTACTTGTTTTTTGCTTCCTACACACTTCATATAAATTTTTTAAATGTGTGTACTGGCAAGTTCAAATATCTATTTTTTTCTCTCCCTTTTAAAACATGAATCCTAAATGCTATATTGGATACCACGTACCTTGCTTTTTCACTTACTATATTTTGAGATATTTCCATATAAGTACATTAAAAGTTTATGTTTTGTACATGTACATAGTTTTTAATCGTGTGGATAAAGCGTGAACTACTACTCCTATAGTTTTCCTTCTCAGTAATCGACACTGTCTTTTCATTTGCTAGAATCAGACACTTTACTGTCATATTTGACTCCTCTCTTTCAAATTCCACATCCAGTTCTTCCACAATTCTTGTTGGCTCTACCTTCAAAATATATTCTGCATCAATTCTTTTCTTACTAATTTCACCAATTCTACTTCTATCCCAAGCTATCACTGTATTCCTTGACATCTTTGAGTATCGCAGAGCCCCAGAGGCTTATCTGTGAGTTCCTCTGCTTTTGTGACTATGCTCCATGCTCAGTGGGAAAGACTTCACACCCAGGGAGTTCCCCTGTTAACCAGACCAGCTGTACCCCATCTGGATCTGAACCTAATATATTTTACTCCTCTGTCAGTCTGCAAAATTATTCAGACAAACCAATCACATCCTCAAGATGTGAACTGGGATGCGGGTGGGCCACTTGTCTCTGGTTACTACAAAGTCTGCCTTCAACAGCCCCTGCTGATTCACTCTTATCCCAAGTGTAACGCTTGTGTTGCCCTGCATAGTGTGTGGAATCCTCCTCTCCCAGGTTATGAGTATGTTTGACTAATAAACTGCTGTCAGTCTCATCTGTTCAGAGTGGAATGTCATATCTTCAGCCATTTTGTACTATTTAGGGTATGGGACTCATCCTTCACCGGGGGCATGAATAGGATGTACTGAGAACAATCACCATCTAGTTTAGTTTTCTCTTTCATAACTATCACATTCCCCTCCCGAAATCTACTTTCAATACTGCAATCAGTGTGTTGAAAACATGAGTAATATGTTTCTTTTTTGTTTTTTTTTTTGCAGTACACGGGCCTCTCACTGTTGTGGCCTCTCCCGTTGCGGAGCACAGGCTCCGGATGCGCAGGCTCAGCGGCCATGGCTCACGGGCCCAGCCGCTCCGCGGCATGTGGGATCTTCCCGGACCGGGGCACGAACCCGTGTCCCCTGCATCGGCAGGCGGACTCCCAGCCACTGCGCCACCAGGGAAGCCCATATGAGTAATATCTTAAAAACGCTCTACTCTAACCCATCCAATGGCTTTCCATCTTGTAGACTAAAAGCTCAAGTCCAAACAGAGCTTACAAAGCCGTACATATTCTAGGCACGCTATTGATCATTGACCCACCCATCTACAGCTCCTGTTCCCATTCAATCTGATCCAGACACACTTGTCCCGTGCTGTTCCTTCTTGGTATGTTTCCAAAGATGGGCCAGTGGCAGCAGGCCATTGAGCTCGATAGAAACCACAGCAGTTGTTTAGATCTTAGATCAATAGACTATTTTTTTTTTAGGGAGGAGTATTTTATCACTGATATTGTTTACACTTGTCAGTTCATGAAGATAATAAACATTTAATCAGTCTTATTATTGATTTAAGATGTTCTGTATACAGTGCACAACTTATTGACTACAACCATGGTGAACTACTTCCACTGACCACACCCTCCTTTGCTATGCCTCTGTTTGCAGTTTAGGGTGTTTGCACTGGTATTCCCTTTACCTGAAATCTCTCCTCTGAGTTTCATATGGCTTATATATTCACTTTTATCAGGCCTTTACTCAGATGCCATTTTCTTATTAAGGCCTCTGTTACTACTGTGTTTAAAATGGAAATCTTATTCCCATTCTTTACGTGATTGACATGAAATAGGAAAGGTTTCAAATTCAGAATAAAATGTTTTGTAAATATTTATGTTTTCTCAAAATTCAGATTAGTTTTATTCTACAGCCCCAATTTTATACCCACTTCTAAGAAATCGTAAAAGACAAGCATTTTTATAAAACATTTGTGTTAAATCCAAATGGCTGTCAATTTACTTACATACCTCATTAGACACAAGTTAACCTTCAGACCTTTAACTTTAGAAATGAAGCTGAGATGAGAATATGTGAAGAATAAGGTATGTTTTGCCTCTCCTTCAAGAATTTTGATGCCACTTTCTATTATGGAAACTCCCAGAATGTATTGATAATGATAATTATGATGATAATAATTGAGTTAGTTACCATAGGCTAGATACATTTTTATATACTTTATTGAATTATTGTAATAATTCCATGAGACTGGTATTATTATGTCCCTATTATAGATGAGAAAAATGAGACCAGAGTTATCAAGTCATTGAACGAAGGTCACCCAGCTGGTAATTGGCTATTAGGGTTTTCACTTAGGTCTACTTCCACCAAAAGCCCTTGCTCTTAAATAGAGCACTATGCATCCCCTTCGTGGAAGCAAACACACCAGAAGACCGAAAGGTTTGTGTCAATAATATTAGAATATTATGATGGAGTAAACGAGAACACATCTATATTCAGTTTAAGGTGGAAAAACAAAATGTGAAATCTTTTGTTCATAGATTTGGGACTAGCAGTGCAGGGGTCTGTGAACTACAGCCTATTTATTGATGATATGACCTACAAATGTTAGTCATTTGGCAGGTAGAAATACAGCTCCTGATCCAATGTTAATGTAATAAATTTAAATGCTACTAAACATTACTTTGGTAACTGCAAACCAAAGGTCTGCAGTCATTTGCATGAAATGTACAAATAAGCATTTTGACTTACATGTTGTCACAAGCATAAATTCAGTTTACTCTTTCTAAAAGCCAGGACTTGGCTATGAACATTAAAGATGACTCGTATGACCGTGTTAATCTTTCCACCTCATATTTCAATTTTTATGAGAACTTTATTACTAAATAATATATCTCCATGCTCTCCTTTTGTAGCACTACTGCCCATTACTTGCCTAAACTCTACTCTGTCATTACTTTTAGCAGTTTTGTGCCTCGTATACTGTACAGCCTGTGATGCTTGTCTTTCTAATAAATTCTTCATCACTTTCACTATAATCACCTGCATTGCAGCTTCATTCATCTCCTTTCATTCAAAGATCCAGGGAGGCAGCATCCCGCTGAGTAAAAGGTTTTAAAAAACTTAATTGGGCCACAGGAACCTGCTTCTGGGCTTTAGTCAGCGTCATGAAATATTGCAGTTACTAATATAATACTGGTGGCTTTTGAATAACAGATTAATTAGGAACATCCTTATGCAGAGATATTAATGGAGTAGTCATGACATGATTTTCACTGCAACAATAAAATGCAAAAACTCAATACTCAACCAACTTTAAACCTATCCTGGTTACCTTGATGTGTGCAGGTTTCTGAGACTCAGAAACACACTCCTGCCAGAACCTCTTCATTTAAAATTAACTCATATACCTGTGGCTCCATCTACTACAGTAATTGAAGGTCATGTACTCACAGGTTTTGCCTTCTATCTCAGCTACCCTAGTTAATTATGGTCATTGTTTGGGGCAGAATCCCTTATCATCTAAACTGTGTGTGAACTGACAGCCAACACTCCTCTTTCTTTTCCTTCAGGGAGTATCTTGATGATGTTTGGGGAGAAGGCCAAGACTACCATAATCTAAGAGACAAATATTCTGAAATTATTGACTGTCATAAATGGGAAGGGTGATAGTATCTCCAGCTCTAAATTAGAAAATCCATGAAGAAGAAAGAAATTCCACTGATGGGGGAAAATCTAGGAGTGGGTAGGTACTGGCAAATCAGATGTGATAATATTTGGGGGTAAACCCAAACTGACCAAATGATCAAGGGGATTTTTCAGTAAAAAATCAATGCATGGTATGGATATATATACTGAGTTTTAATATCTGCTTAAGAGGTGACTTGGTAAGGAAAATCCCATTTAGATTTTGTAGAGCTTAACTAAGACTTAAATAAGAATTTAAAACTAAGAATTTTAAGAATCTAACTAAAAGAGAACTTTAGCCAATTAGGCTATTATGTTGTAATTTTAAAATGTGAGTGTGACACCAGCAGTCAATCTGATAAGTAAATCATGGCATAGTTATGCATAGAATACTATAAAAATGAGAATGAACAAATGATATCTCTGTACAAGAATATGGATGAAGATCACAAATGTACTGCTGACCAAAAGGAGCCAGACCTGAAAAAAGATATACTATATTATTCCATTCATATAAAGTTCAAAACCAGGCAACGCTGATTGACTCCTTCAGCCCCAGCTCCTGGAAACCGCTTATCTGATTTCAACCCCTATACAGTAGTTTTGCCTTCTATAAAATGTCATACAAATAGAATCACATAGTACTTAGATTTTTGTATCTGGCTTCTCTCACCTTCAATAGTGTTTTTGAGGTTGATCCATATTGTTGCATATATCAGTAGTTTGGTTCTACTTATTGCTCGTTTAACTCTGTCTCATTGCTGAGAATCTTATCGGATGGATGTGCCATGTGTTATTTATCTATATATTTACCTGTTGATGGATGTTTGGCTTCATTCTAGATTTTGGCTACTATGAATAAATCTGCTCTAAACATTTGTGGGGACCTGTGTTTTCAGTTTTCTTTGGTAAATACCCAGGGCTTGGATTGCTGGATCATATGTTTAACTTTTATTTATTTATTTATTTGTTATTTCTTTATTTATGGCTGCACTGCTTGGTTTGTGGGGTCTTAGTTCCCCGACCAGGGTTTGAACCCACGCCTTTGGCAGTGAAAGCGCAAAGTCCTAACCACTGGAACTCCAGGGAATTCCCTATGTCTCTCTTTAGAAGAAACAGCCAAACTCTTTCCCAAAGTGTTACATTTTGCATTTCCACCAGAAATGTATGTGTTCCAGTGGCTCTTCATCTTTGTAAACTCTTTGTATCACTTGTTTTTCCTTTGTGTGTTTGTTTTTTTAAGCTATTTTAGAAGCTGTGTAGTGGTATCTCATTGTGGTTTCAATGGAAATTTTCTTAATGAGTAAAATTATTTTAAGCATATTTTCAGGCGATTATCTGCCACTCACATTTCTTCTTTGGTGAAATATCTGTTGAAATATTTTACCCAATTAGAAAATTGTGTTGTTTGTTCATTATTGTGGTAAATGTTTATATATTTTAAATCAAAGTTATTTAATGGATAGATATATGTTTTGTAAATATTTTCTTTTTTCCCTCTTTGTTGTTTTATAAACTATGGCCTTTTTTCTAATTTTAGTACTAATTTTTTTTTTTTTTTTTTGCAGTACATGGGCCTCTCACTGTTGTGGCCTCTCCCGTTGTGGAGCACAGGCTCCGGACTCGCAGGCTCAGCGGCCGTGGCTCACGGGCCCAGCCGCTCCGCGGCATGTGGGATCTTCCCGGACCGGGGCACAAACCCGTGTCCCCTGCATCGGCAGGTGGACTCTCAACCACCGCTCCACCAGGGAAGCCCCTAATAATTAATTTAAAAGCATATATATTTAATTGTCTCCTTCTCTAACCAGGTATAAAGTTATTCACTATTTCTGTCCCCTTCCTGAATAGAACATGGATCTTAACACATTTTAGCCACATATTAATCAATACCACCTCATCTGGTTATTGTTGCAAGTGTGTTATTTGTTCCTTTTTTTAACACACAATTGACATATTATTCTTATATTCATGTGTCATTTTGTAATTTTTCTGCTTATTGCTGTTTCTTAATTCTATACTTTCATTCCTCTTCAGTTTTATTCTTACTAAAATTTACTCTTTATTGTTTTCATGAGATCCTGTGGCTATTAAACTCTTAGCATTTTTCTGAAAGTTCTTATTTTGCCCTTACTCTTTTTTTTTTGTTTAATGTAAATTAATTTATTTACTTATTTTATTTTTGTCCGTGTTGGGTCCTCGTTGCTGTGCACGGGCTTTCTTTTAGTTGCGGTGAGCGGGGGCTACTCTTCGCTGCCGTGCGCGGGCTTCTCTTGGCAGTGGCTTCTCTTTATTGCGGAGCACAGGCTCTAGAGCACAGGCTCAGTAGTTGTGGTGCACGGGCTTAGTTGCTCTGCGGCATGTGGGATCTTCCCGGACCGGGGCACGAACCCGTGTCCCCTGCATCGGCAGGTGGACTCTTAACCACTGTGCCATCAGGGAAGCCCTGTTTGTAGATTTTTTGATGATGACCAGTATGAGGTAATACCTCATTGTAGTTTTGATTTGATTTCTAATGATTACTGATGTTGAGCATATTTTCATGTGTTTGTTGACAATCTGTATATCTTCTTTGGAGAAATATCCGTTTAGGTCTTCTGCCCATTTTGGGAGTGGTTGGTTTTTTTTTTTTTGATATTCAGCTGCATGAGATACTTGTATGTTTTGGATATTAATACTTTGTCAGTTGCTTCGTTTGCAAATATTTTCTCGCATTCTGTGGGTTGTCTTGTCATCTTGTTTAGGGTTTCATTTGCTGTGGAAAAGCTTTTTAGTTTCATTACGTGCTATTTATTTTTGTTTTTATTTCCATTTCTCTAGGAGGTGGGTCAAAAAGGATTTTGCTGTGATTTATGTCATAGAATGTTCTGCCTTTGTTTTCCTCTAAGAGTTTTATAGTGTCTGGCCTTACATTTAGGTCTTTAATCCATTTTGAGTTTCTCTTTGTCTATGCCGTTAGGGAGATTTCTAACTTCATTCTTTTACACGTAGCTGTCCAGTTTTCCCAGCACCACTTATTGAAGAGACTGTTTTTCCTCCATTGTTTATTCTTGCCTCCTTTAAGAAAAATAAGGTGACCATATGCGCATGGGTTTATTTTTGGGCTTTCTATCCTGTTCCATTGATTTATATGTCTGTTTTTGTGACAGTACCATACTCTCTTGATTACTGTAGCTTTGTAGTACAGTCTAGTGTCTGTGAGCCTGATTCGTCCTGCTCTGTTTTGTTTTCCTCGAGATTGTTTTGGCTATTTGGGGTCTTTTGTGTTTCCATACAAATTTTGCAATTATTTGTTCTAGTTCTGTGAAAAATGCCATTGGTAGTGTGATAGGGATTGCACTGAAGCTGTAGATTAATCTGGGTAGTATACTACTACCCACAATGTTGATTTTCACAATGTTGATTCTTCCAATCCAAGAACATGGTATATCTCGCCATCTGTTTGTATCGCCTGTGATTTCTTTCATCATTGTCTTATAGTTTTCTGCATACAGGTCTTTTGTCTCCTTATGTAAGTTTATTCCTAGGTATTTTATTCTTTTTGTTGCAATGGTAATTGGGAGTGTTTCCTTAATTTCTCTTTCAGATTTGTCATCATTACTTGATAGAAATGGAAGAGCTTTCTGGGCATTAATTTTGTATCTTGCTACGTTACCAAATACAATGATTAGCTCTACTAGTTTTCTGGTAGCATCTTTAGGATACTTTATGTATAGTATCATGTCATCTACAAACACTGACAGTTTTACTTGTTCTTTCCAATTTGGATTCCTTTTATTTCTTTTTCTTCTCTGATGGCTGTGGCCTTTCAAATTGTTCTGAAAAAAAGAGGATACTAGTTCCACTGAAAGGTACACAGGTTTTCATTGTACATTTCTTTCAATTTTCTATTTGAATTTGTTTTATTATAGAATGTTGGAAGAAATGAAAAGTAAGAACTGTCTAAATGTAACTTTCTTGATTTGGACATATTTTAACCAGGCCACAGAATGGCATAAACCTGGTGTCTTAAGTAAATTACTTTTTTAAATGAAATATTTTGCAAGTATTATTTGTGTTTTGTGAAAGGAAGATGGTAGATATATGTTTTAAGAACTTATCACAGAAAGGTGCTCAGAAATTGTATGTAATCATACCAAGATAGAATGGTAAAATAAGCCAAGCATTTCTAGATATATCCAGGTAAATCCATATAATTTGAATAGTATATTTTCCCTTGCTCCTTCAAATGATTTGGGAAGTATAAATTTTCCTATATATCAGTGCCATATTTTATTTGATAGTTTATTTTTAATTTGCAGGAATCATGCATCTCATGCTAAGCCATATTTGCATAGATATCAGTTGAAAATAATTTTCTGAATTATTTTTATAAATTGACTTTTATTGAATTCTCTTATATTAAATATAGTAACTAAATAAAACTTTTGGGGCAATATGATCTAAATAAATAATGTCCACTAGAGATCGCCAACTTAGAATACTGTTTTGTTATTCACAATATTGATCTGAATCAAACTGTCATCACTAGGTGATTGCTGTCATCACTGAGGATTTAATGTTACATGACTAGAACAACACTTGTGAAATTGGCAGTGTGATACTGTGCTGTTTTAAAATTGAAGTATAGTTGATTTACAATGTTGTGTTAGTTACAGGTGTACAGCAAAGTGATATATTGTGTGTATATATATATATACATGTATGTATGTATATGTATATATATTCTTTTTCAGATTCTTTTCCATTATAGGTTATTCTGATATATAGTTCCTAGAGATTATCATACTAAGTGAAGTAAGCCAGATGTAGAAAGACAAATATCATATATCATTTATATATGTGGAATCTAAAAAAATGATACAAATTAAAGTATTTACAAAACACAAATAGACTCACAGACATAGAAGACAAACTTATGGTTACCAACTGTGATATTGTGCTTTTGCTTTACACTGTCTGTTGGAGACAACTCTCCATGGGTGGCTCACATTTCTGCATGTTTTGCAAACAAATACTGTCAACCCTTGAATAACACAAGGGTTGGGGCCCTAACCCCCTAGCAGTTGAAACTCTGCATATAAGTCATAGCCAGCCAACTTACAGTCTGCCCTCTGTATCTGTAATTCTACAACTGTGGATTCTCCCAAGTGTGGATCATGTAGTATTATGTTATTTATTATTGAAAAAACTCAGTGTATAAGTGGACCCTAGCAGTCCAAACCTGTGTTGTAATTAACTGTCCTTTGTTAACAAACTGTAATTTCAAGGATTTTGGTATACCTTGATAGAGAGAAATAGTGTCTCCTGCTGGAGCAAAACCAGGCATGCTTAGGTTATTCTGCAATAGGTTAAAGAGAACGTCTTCCTCCAGAGCAAAGGGCAGCATTCTTTCTGCCCATTCAAATATAGTCAGGTTCGGTCAGCTCAGAGTTCCTCTCCTGCACTAAAGCTACTGCATGGGCAGGCATTCATCTGACCTCATTCACACCACCCCTGTGGAACTTGGGGGCAAGGGGAAATTACACAAACATGCCATAAAATTAGAAATGCTTAACTTACTTTTAACATTACATAAAGGAAATTTAATAGTGTTTCATCTGGGCTGATATAAATGTGCTAGCAATATAGATCCATCTTAATATTGAAATAGATATACATTATGTATTATTTTTTTAAAGATTAGGCTAGAAAACTTATTCTAAAATGATTCCAGACTAGATAATGAAGATCAACCTGCATTTTGTCATCCATACACTTATCGTGCACAGTCAAAGTTGTATTATAAGTAGATGGAACCATGATTGACAGGTGTTTTCACAGGTATCTAATACAAATTAAATAAATTCCTTTCTTTACATTTATAGTAAAACTCTCCACATTCATATATATCTATAACCACACCCTCATCTCATTTATATAGCCTCTTATTCACATCAGATGAGTTTCTGAAATCCAGCTCCATTCCTTGCCACTGCCTTGATTTAGGCCTTCCTCTTCCTTTGGCTGGCTTTCCACCATCAACCTCTATGCAATTTGAACAATCTTCTATACCATTTTCATAATTATCATCTAAAAATTGTAGTATTCATAGCACTTTTCTTTTTTACATATGAGTCGTTTCTAATATTTAAGTTTGACTGAGGTCCAGTCTTTCTTTCCAGTTTCTCTATGGCTACCAGACACTTTCTTAATATCTTATCTTACATGTGATACATTCTGTGAAAAATTTACCACTCCTGTGCACAGAAGCAGTTGCCCCATCAGCAATGTTCCCCTTGTACTTTAGTCTTAGTCCATTCCATCCTTAATGCTGTAAAATTCCATGGGCATTTCCGAGTTGGTCTCCAGACTAAGGGTGGTGCCTGGATACCAGCATTTTGGTAATGGTGGTTTCATCTGGAAATGGAATGAGGTCATCTGTGGGTCAAAGGACACTCTGTTTCTTTTTTTAAAAAGTGAATGTAGTAGCATATTTTGCCAGTACCAGTGAAAATAATAATTTTTAATATCCAAAGCATCTCATGTAAATCTTCTAAAGTAGGGGGTTTAACTCAATCCACAGGTTTCCTGGTAACCAAGAAGGAGAAAAACATTGAACCCAGAGGACACCAATAAGAGATGTACCAAGAGCAGACCTGATGAGACTATTCTAAGACCACATCCTTGAATATGCCTGCTGCTCATCTATCCCCTAAAACATTCTGAAATTATTTTTTAGGAAATATCTAACCTAGACAAAACTACAACTTAGAAAAGAATCAACACTTATGCAGTTTGTACTATGTTCCAAATACTATTGTAAGTCTTGACTTATATTGACTCATTTAATTGTCACAATATACCTATGAAACAGTTACTACTAACAGATGAAGAAGCCACAGAGTAACCTGTCCAAGGTCACAAAAGAAGGGGCAGAGAAGAGATTTGAACTCAGATAATCTGCTTCCAAAGTAAACAACTTAGTCTCGAAACTAACCTGTTACAAGTTAGAATAAACATTGCTGAAAACAATGTTAGGGTAAGGGGGAAGAATCTTTAGAAAACGGAGCAAAATGAAACAGAAAATAAAGCAAAGGTAACAGCATCATTTCCTTGGCAAATTTAGACATTAGCATTTAGATGTATCTTATTCTTCACAAAATATTCCATCGCATGTGTGACTCATGACTAATATAATCAGTCATCTATTGATGGACACATAGTTTGGGTACTTTCATAAATACTCTATCAAATAAATTGCTGGGTGAATGGGTATAAACATTTAAAACCATAGACACATTAAAAATCTTACCTTTAAAAATGACAGAATTTATACATTATAAACAGTAAGCAAAGTCTCTTTTCCCACTCTTTATCAAGAATGGGCATCATTAACCTTCATTCTTCGTCAATAGGATGTGTGAATAATTATTTCTAATGTCTTATATCTTAAGAATTAAATCGATGCAGAGAAAGCTTTCGACAAAATTCAACACCCATTTATGACAAAAGCCCTGCAGGAAGTAGGCAGAGAGGGAACATTCCTCAACATAATGAAGGCCATTTATGACAAACCCACAGCCAACAGTGTGCTCAATGGTGAAAAACTGAAACCATTTCCACTAAGATCAGGAACAAGACAAAGGTGCCCACTTTCACCACTCTTATTCAACATAGTTTTGGAAGTTTTAGCCACAGCAATCAGAGAAGAAAAAGAAATAAAAGGAATCCAAATTGGAAAAGAAGAAGTAAAGCTGTCACTGTTTGCAGATAACTATACATAGAGAATGCTAAGGATGCTACCAGAAAACTACTAGAGCTATGGTACAGTAGCAGGATACAAAATTAATGCACAGAAATCTCTGGCATTCCTATACACTAATGATGAAAAATCTGAAAGTGAAATCAAGAAAACACTCCCATTTACCATTGCAACAAAAAGAATAAACTATCTAGGTATAAACCTACCTAAGGAGACAAAAGACCTGTATGCAGAAAAGTATAAGACACTGATGAAAGAAATTAAAGATGATACAAAGAGGTCTCCATCTGATATACCATGTTCTTGGATTGGAAGAATCAACATTGTGAAAATGACGGTACTACCCAAAGCAATCTACAGATTCAATGCAATCCCTATCAAACTACCACTGGCATTTTTTCACAGAACTAGAACTAAGCATTTCACAATTTGTATGGAAACACAAAAGACCCCGAATAGCCAAAGCAATCATGAGAATGAAAAACGGAGCTGGAGGAATCAGGCTACCTGAGTTCAGACTCTACTACAAAGCTACAGTAATCAAGACAGTATGGTACTGGCACAAAAACAGAAAGATAGATCAATGGAACAAGATAGAAAGCCCAGAGATAAACCCACGCACACATGGTCACCTTATCTTTGATAAAGGAGGCAGGAATGTACAGTGGAGAAAGGACAGCCTCTTCAATAAGTGGTGCTGGGAAAACTGGACAGGTACATGTCAAAGTATGAGATTAGATCACTCCCTAACACCATACACAGAAATAAGCTCAAAATAGATTAAAGACCTAAATGTAAGGCCAGACACTATCAAACTCTTAGGGGAAAACATAGGCACAACACTCTATGACATAAATCACAGCAAGATCCCTTTTGAGCCACCTCCTAGAGAAATGGAAATAAAAACAAAAATAAACAAATGGGACCTAATGAAACTTCAAAGCTTTTGCACAGCAAAGGAAACCATAAACAGGACCAAAAGACAACCCTCAGAATGGGAGAAAATATTTGCAAATGGAGCAACTGACAAAGGATTAATTTCCAATATTTACAAGCAGCTCATGCAGCTCAATAACAAAAAAACAAACAACCCAATCCAAAAATGGGCAGAAAACCTAAATAGACATTTCTCCAAAGAAGATATACAGACCGCCAACAAACACATGAAAGAATGCTCAACATCATTAATCATTAGAGAAATGCAAGTCAAAACTACAATGAGATATCATCTCACACTGGTCAGAATCTACAAACAATGCTGGAGTCGGTGTGGAGAAAAGGGAACCCACTTGCACTGTTGGTGGGAATGTAAATTGATACAGCCACTATGGAGAACAGTATGGAGGTTCCTTAAAAAACTACAAATAGAACTACCATATGACACAGCAATCCCACTACTGGGCCTATACCTTGAGAAAACCATAATTCAAAGAGTCACGTACCAAAATGTTCATTGCAGCTCTATTTACAATAGCCAGGACATGGAAGCAACGTAACTGTCCATCAACAGATGAATGCATAAAGAAGATGTGGCACATATATACAATGGAATATTACTCAGCCATAAAAAGAAACGAAACTGTTATTTGTAGTGAGATGGATGGACCTAGAGTCTGTCATACAGAGTGAAGTAAGTCAGAAAGAGAAAAACAAATACCATACGCTAGCACATATATATGGAGCCTAAGAAAAAAATAAAAAGGTCATGAAGAACCTAGGGGCCAGACGGGAATAAAGACACAGACCTACTAGAGAATGGACTTGAGGATATGGGGAGGGGAAGGGTAAGCTGTGACAAAGTGAGAGAGTGGCATGGACATATATACACTACCAAACGTAAAATAGATAGGTGGTGGGAAGCAGCCGCATAGCACAGGGAGATCAGCTCGGTGCTCTGTGACCACCTAGAGGCGGGGTATAGGGAGGGTGGCAGGGAGGGCGATGCCAGAAGGAAGAGATATGGGAACATATGTATATGTATAACTGATTCACTTTGTTAAAAAACAGAAACTAACACACCATTGTAAAGCAATTATACTCCAATAAAGACGTTAAAAAAAAAGAATTAAGAGGTTTATTAATTATGCATTCCTGTGTAACAAATAGTCCAAAAACTTTAGCAGCTTAGAACAACAGACATTTATTATCTCACAGTTTCTATGGAAACAGATATAGGAAAACAGGTGCAAGTTAGCTGGGAGTGTCAAAGCCTCAGGCTCCGGCTCTCAGGCAGGGTGCCATCAAAACATTGGCAGGGCCTACAGTCATCTCAAAGCTCAACTGGGGGAGAGTCCCCTTCCAAGATTGCTCATGTTGTTGCTGTCAGGTCTTGTTTCTTTGTCACACAGGGCTCTCCACTGGCTCCCTGAATGTCCTCATGACATGGCAGCAGTCTAAGGTGTTGAAGCCAGAGAAAGGAAGATACAGTCCTTTATTATTTAATCATGAACGTAACATCCATCATTTTTGCTTTTTCTATTTGTTGGAAACTGTCACCAGATCCAGACCACATTTAAGAGAAGGATAATACACGAGGATAAGGATCATTAGGAGCCACCTCAGGAACTGTGTATCTATGAGGGATATAGAACAACTTTTTCTATGTATTTGACTTGGAGTGTGTGTCCCCTAAAAACTCTTGAAAATGTTTATATTTTCAAATTTATCTTTTATGTTGTCTGAAGTTATTACTGTACTCAGGTCTTCCCCATTCTTAGAGTACTTTCAAAAAATTAAACCCTAGGAAGATTTCTTATGCTATTTTTATGGATTATTTTTGTATTTAAGTATTTTAGCCATTTGAGCAATTTGGAAGTTACAAAGAATGAGGTATGGATTTTGCTTTATTTTATCCAAATAGTGAGCTATTTGTCTCAAAAATATGTATTTTTACATATAATAATTCAGCTTCCCTTTCCCGGATTTGAAATGCACAATGGCAGAATTTTACCCCATTCTACTCAAAATAAATAGATTGCTCCTCAAATCCTTGTGATTTCTTATAAAATTTTCTTTTATAATCTTGTGATTATAAAATAGGTGTAACCTGTGAGAACAAAGCTTGTTCTGAAAAAAATCATCTAACTCTTCATATCACAGAATCATTGTTCTAAATCTTTATATATATGTGTGTGTGTGTGTGTGTGTATATATATATATATAGTTTATGCCATCATGTATCATATGACTTAAACTCTTAAGGACTTAGTTATATGATCCATGTAGGTGTAAACTTTGTATCTACTATATGAAGCAGTATTTTGAAACCATCAGCAATCACTTGATTTTGGGACTGTGAGTATATACTCCATAGTCAAAATTAGAAATTAATATTTTCTTATGACAATTAAGATTATGTGTGTAGATTCTTACTGCTACTCACTCAAGACCTAGGACTGCGGAGGAGCTGATCTATCAGGTTTTCTTGCTAGCTATCTGTTGCCAGTTACATACTTAATAATTGAGAACATAATTCACTTCTTTCAGTTTCTCAAAATCCTCCTCTATACAACCTCCCTTTGAGCTGAAAACTTTCCATTCAGTAAAGTGGGTTACTTTTGTCTGTAGGAACATGGTGGGTTAATGATGGCATAACAGCTCTCATAGTTTCTTGGAAAGTCTTGCATCTACTGCCACCCTCTGAAGTGGCAGGGTACGCAATACCTATTGTATTGTTCTCAGCTTCTTATGAAAATCTAAAACTTAAAGAGTTCTGTTTCTTATTCAGTTAAACTACTTGTCTGTATGATTCTTATTGTTGTTATAGTTACCTTGTTATATTTACCTTGCTTTCTGGCTATCAATACTTATGTCATTTCATCTGACTATTACTTCCTTGAGATCATACTATATTTCATAAGTTTTGTATGCTCTGCAGGGCTTAGCACAGTGCCTTGCACAAGATAGATAATGAAAATATGTTTTGAATGAAGTAAATCATAATGCACTGGTTGGTGTATTTTGTGTGTGACTGAAAAAAAATTTTTTTAGAGTAAGCATACATGATGTTTGGCTGATGCCATACATTTTCACTTAATTCATTGTCTATTTTAACTGAAAATATTTTGTTAGAATATAAGGGAGTTTAAACTTTTATTTGGAAAGAGACGTAATTTCTTTGTAGCTGAAAACTTCAAAGGTTTGCTAGTGGTAGATTATCCTTGCCCGATATAATTATCCTATGTAGTTAGAGACTATACTATAAGACATTACCATACAAAAGTTCCTTGACTGTAAGGCTGTTTTCTTTGTTCACACATTTTCTCTCCCATGAAGTAAGGTTGTGATACACATAAAGTTAATATTTGAGAAATGACTACATTGTAGAGCTTCATTGGTGGTGACATTGGTCAATCACATGAGATTTATTAGAATTCTAGATGAACTCAATGTCATCAAATTCCAGTTCAATCTAACACTGACTTCCAAAACTGTGCCCTTCTCTCAAATTTCATGACCACATCCATAGTGCTGCATTATAATATTTCAGCATGTGGACAAGTGCAGAAATCATGCATACAGTGCTCACTTGTTATAAAAATTGAGAAAATAAATCTAAATACCAATAAAAGGAGAAAATAAAATCAACTATAACTTGATCATTTAGAGATAACATTTTAGTGTTTCCATCTAGATGTGTTTATTTGCATATAATATGAACCTGTCATATAGATATTCAATTTTTCACTTAATGTGTCATGAACATTATTTTATGTCAACCATGTACCGTGAACATTGTGTACTAAATATGCTTTTTAGAAATCAAATTCAGTGGCTTCATTAGAGTGGAGAGTAGCATATTTATTTTACCAATCCCTGATTTTTGACAATTTAAGCTCTTTCCAAATATTTATTATTATAAAAATTCTCACAATAAAAATTCATGTGCCTAGGTTTACACACATACACTATTATGATATTCCTGATGTACAATATTGCTGTATTTCTTGCAATTACTGTATTTGTTTATATTAAACCCCACTTTTCCTGACTCTACCATTTCAGTCTCCACATATCATCAGAGTAATCATTTCACAATGACATTTATATGCCATGCCTCAGTTTAATCGTCTTCAGTGGGTCCCCATTGCCAGCCTGCATATCTAAAAGATCAAAGCATCCTCCTAGCCTTTGAATTCTGCCTCTTCCCAATTAGGATCTCTTGATTTTTAGCTGTAGGCTTAGTTCTCCAAATTCCCGGAGCAAATCCTGGTGATTTTATACTTAAAGGCATACAGTCCTCAAAAAATTCTATTAAAATTCAGAACCTTCTCCCAATGACAAAACAAAAAATGTAGATAACTCCACGATGAAGCAGAATTTGGGTCTCACTTAGTGATAAATTCAAACTGTCATTTCAAATAGACATGATTTGGCTGATGTGAGCATTTCACAAAATAAGTGGTAAGAAACAGTTTTGTAAAGACAGTAGTACACAGAGGAAGCGTTTAATGTTATCTTTTAGATGTGAAAGCAGAAACTAAGGTTCAGAAGAATAAACTTACTTTTCATCCTGCTTAGCTACGCAGTCTCTTTCTATGGAAAGCAGTAAATATTTACTATAGGTTAAAGGCAATGAAAATAATGGACCTGTAGCTGGCAGCCATGCCAGGTAGTTCTTGGCACTGACAACATTTACCATATAAGCAATGACTGTCAAATTTAAAGAGCAAACAGATTTTCCAGGAAAAATCATTTAATATTCATTTGCCAAGCACAGGGTATATTCAATTTGAGGGTTAACACTTAAAAAATACAGACACGAGGCAGAAAATATTGATTTTAAAAGAAGAAAAGGGGGAGGACATTTAAAAATCCATTTAAAATTAAAACTTTTCACAGAATCTCTAAAGTGGATCTAATAAATCCTGTGTCTCATATAAGAAACAGGCTTATTTCTGCTGTCTCAGATCATTTTGCAGACCCTTCGTTTAAGTCATGGCAGCTTAGCCAGTCTGGCAAAGACTGAAGGAGAAAGAAAACGTTATTTATAGGCTTCTTATAGGATATGAATTGCTCTTATTTCTTCATAAAAATTCTATTTAAAAAAATTTTTATTACTGTATTTATGTAGCCCACCATACAAGGGGCTCAAAAATACCACCACTCCACACACACATACACACCCACCAAAGTGAATTGGTATGAAACGGGGCCCATAATTTGTGAAAGAAAGGATCTGGCCTCAGCTTGGATCCAATTAGGATTAAATCCCACTCACTACCACCTGGAAATAAGAAAGCAATGAGAAGAGATGAAATGAAAGTAATGAAAGTAATTAGAGAGAGACAGAGACAGAGAGAGAGGGACAGAGAGAGAGAGAGGGAAAGAAGAAGGTGAGGGGAGAAAGAGAGAGAGAGAGACTCTCAAGCTACAAAAATAGAAGCCATTGCCAGTCTAGTAATACCTGGATAAAGACAGTTAATAGACATTATCATAGGAATTCATCAAACTAGACACATAATGAAGAATCTTTAAAAATGTACTAGAAACAAATACAGACTAGGTGGAAGTCAATTTTATAAAATTACACAAAATTCTATCCCTATAATGGATAGAACACTATGGTATAAACAGAATTTAAATCAAAACTAATATTTCTGAATACTAGCTTGAAGAAAACATTACATATATTATACTTTTTAATTCTCAGAGATTAAATTTTATTTTCACTCACTCCTCACATTCAATTAAGCACAAAATCCTGTTCATTTTACCCGCATAACATCACTAGAGTATTCCCTTTCACTCCATTCCTTCTACCATATTTCCACTTCAGGGTTCTATCATCTCTCATTCAGAATATTAAAATATCTTCTTAGTGGAACTCCTTATCTCCTGTCTTGAGCACTCCTAACACATTCTCTACATTGAAGCTAGAAAAATCTTCCTAAAACTTTGTATGTTTTCATGTAATATTCCTCCTTAAAATTTGTCGGTAGCATCTTTTTACCTTCAGGATGAAAGACATCATCTATCCTATGGCATCCATGTCCTTTCACAACCCAGGCTTTGATTACCCTGTCAGCCTCATTCCTCACGCCCATCTCAGATGCACTGCCCATGTGCCATCTCTGCCAAGTCATCTGCAGTTCCCTCAAAACCGTCAGCTCTTTCTCCTCTGAACACTTGCTTATTCCATGCTTTCTGACAGCAGTTATTTACCTCAACATTTTGCCTGGGTAGCTCCTGATTATCACTTTGGCTAACCTTAGGTTTCTTCTCCACTAGGAAGCCTTGCATAATGATTTCTAGTTCAGATTTGTTATTTCCTTTAGAGAGTTCCATAATATTATCATGTCCAATCTCTCATAATACTTAGTAAAAGTGTTACAGTGATTTCACTTGAGGTCATGGACATACTGAATAATCAGGAATGAAGAAAGTACCAAACACTGAAAGATGTTTGAAAAGTACTCACAAAGGGAACATGCCAGATAAAGGCAGTATCTGCCTATATATTATAACCTGCCCTAAGCATTGCCGTGGTGACTAACATAACGGTGTAGCTGGGAGATTTTGAGGCTTTAGGACAAGTTAGTGGAATAAGAGTCAAGACAGGAAGAAATAGTAAACAATGTAAAACAAGGAGAATAAAGAAGTCATACAACTGTGAATTAAAGAATGAAGTAGGAACTAGAAGAAAACTCCAACAGATCCGCTTTGGTGAAAAACAGGCTTGTTGTTTTCTTTGCAAGATTATGTAATCTACACAGTGGCCTTTCATGCACCACTCTTGGGAAAATAAGCTACTTTTTCACATTTTAATGAATGGAGTCATTTGTTTTTCATACCTCTCCTATTCTGATCTTCCAAAGGTCATAGAGTCTTCATCAAATATTTTAAACTATAAATATCTAACAAATTAAAATAGAAATGTTATAGGAAATAAAAAATCTTTAATAGGAATCTTGCTTATACTAGCTAATGAAAGCAGCATACAGACTGAAGTATTACCAAACAATGAATCCCATCAAACTGCTAATGGAAAGCCTTATAGCAAAATAATAAAAATGGTTTTTGAATGTGGTGTATGGCTACCAGTGGCATCATGCTAATCAAAGCTCATATATGCCCACAGCTCTCCACAATTTCGTACAAACTCTTACCCTAATTTTGTTTCTCAGTCTTCCCTTACATATTTGTTTTCACTTACATCTATTTACTCTCTCATGAGCAGAATCTGAGTTGTCCAGTATTGATGCCTTTGTTTACACAGTTGTTTCCGCATAGAGTGCTATCTTTATCTCTCTACACATCTCCAAATGGTACTTGTATTCAAGGTCTAATTTAAATCTTACTTCTTTCATAGATAATTTCTTGGCCAATGTCTATTGAAATGCTATCTCTTAGCTCTGAATTATATTAGGATTTATCTTTTCATTTAGTGTCCTGCATTAACGATAACCAAACAAAAATGAGATTAAGTCTTTCACATTACTTGTAAACTGAGTCTAAAGGCACACTAAATGGCTAATTTAAGAATATTTTAGCAATCATAGTATTATTATATTGCTTACCTAGATAATTCTGAAAAGAAAATCATTCATGGATGCACATATTCTGTTATATAGTTTTATAATGAACAAATTATTTTTAAAATATTCCCTTAAAGCAGTGAGCTGATTGCTCTGTGTGGAGCAGATGCCCTGTCATTCCTTAGTCAATCTCTATTGAAATGAGTTTTTCCTACTCTAAACTATGGTGGACTTATCATCTCTTATTTACTCGTCTATATTAGCTATAACTGTGCAAACATGAGATTGTAAATTGAGTCTAAAGACATCTCCAAACAAATGGTTCAAAAATATTTTTTAGTAACAGTAGTATTATCAGAATAAGTATTACTTCTTGAAAAGATTCTATGAAAGGAATACCTTCAAGCTTTATGCATTCTGTGAACATTCATGTCATTACTTGACTATTTTAAAGGAATTTTCCCAAAGCACTGTTATGTATACTTTATGAAATTAAGTCTTATGGACCCCTGCTTGCTCCCTAGCCCTGCTGAGGCCCTCTGCCTCAGTGGGGAAGGTTCTTTCTCCATTTGAGTTCATGCAGCCAAAATAAAACCGAAGCTGAGATTGAAGCAGCTTTATTCAATGGTCAGAGAATGGAGAAGTAGAAACTTAGTTCACGAATCAACTTCTCACCTTAATGGTGAGAGGGATATGCTTTTAAGGAATAAGGACGATGAGGGTAGGAGTGAGACTAATGACGGTGAGGCACGTGCATTGGTTTTCTGGGAAAGAAGCAGGGCTTCCCTGGAAATGGGGTACCACCCCTTTTCTGTCCTTTTTTGCTTTGTGACATCCGGTCATAGTCACCTGTAGGTGTGTCATATAGTATACTATATAGTAAGATAAGCATAAAATGAGACTCAGGGTCTGCTGGAGGTCAGATTCGTAGCCATTTTGGTTTCAGCTGATTCTAACCAGTTTTTTTTTTTCTCTTCCTATAACTTCCTTTGTGTCCAGACCCTGTGACTTAAAGATATACGTTAGTTCCTGTTCAAAGGAGGGATTGGTGAGTTTTGAGCAAGGGTCTGGCGGCAACTCCGGTAATACATAGAGCAGAGGCTCTTTCTCTAAATATTAGCCAATTGACTGGTAAATTTAATAAGGGTAAGCACTAAATTGAAAGGTAAAAGGCCACTTATGCCTCATCACGATAGAAGGGATTTGGGTGTAAAAAGCATTAAAACAAAGTTGTCCTTAGTACCCCTAGCAATTCACTGAATCCCAGACCTGAAAATGGTGGTTATTCTCCATTATGTGTGAAGTGTTCCAGTTGGTTTTACTGGAAGAAAGCTGAAAATTTAGAGTTTGCTCTGAACAATAAGCAAACAATAAGCAAAATAAACCAAAAAAATCTTAGTCATCTATGTTTTGAAGAGGTAATATACTTATATGTTTCAAAATTCAAGAATTACAAGAATGCATAAAGAGTTTCTCTTCTTCTCCCTGCTCTTCAGCCACTTAATATCCCAACTGTGAGGCACCCAATTATACCAGTTTGTGAGACCTGTTTTAATTAAATTTATATTTCCTAAGCTGAAACAGGTCTGTATTTGCCTCATGAAATGTAGGTCAACAAGACAGTTATTGAGTAGCACCTTTGCCGGGAAGGTTCCTGGATACTCTGAGAAAGAATTATAGAGAGGGCATGCTAGGGGATATCTTAGTGATACTTAATATACTAATTCCTCCTCCCATTAAGAGTATGATGCATTCTTCCTTCTCTTGTGATCCTATTATGTGTTGGCCACTTTACTACAGTTGGTTTCATTATCCCTACTTTATATATGAGAACACTAAGGCTCACATAAATTAATAGTTTCTATTGGTCATACCAACAATAAGTGGCAGATTTGGAGTCAGATTTGAATTGCAATTGTGGGACTCTAAAGCCTTGTTTTTTCCACTCACTGCTTAATCAGAGAAGGAAAATTCTTGAAGTCAGATTTCAGGAAGAATGAATGGGAAAACAGAGAAAGCCAAAACAGTTTAAAAATAGGTTTTTATATTAAAAAAATTAAAATGTAAAACAGCTTTTATAGACATATTACCTAAATTACCCATAGCAAATTTCAGTTACAAAACAGTTACACTGTTTACACAAGGTATTTGAACAACCTATCAGACTCACCTACTCATAAGGCGTTGGGAGATTGTTGAGGAAGGTCCTCTCTCATGGGCAGAAGTCAGGTTACAGAGAATAATTCACCAATCACTAAAATAAGAACATGTTACAGCACATAAACTTATTTTTCTTTTGTGATCTCAAAGAACAATGCAAACATTATCCACACCAGAGCCCAAGAAGTACATGTATCTGTTATTCCCACTTCATAAGTGAGGACATAAGACACCCTGTGAGTCAACTGCATAGCCCAGTCCTATGCTCAGACTACATAAATACCGCTAATGTTAACATTCTAGGAAACAAGTGGGAGAAAAATGTGATGCAGTAATGCCAGAGTGTTGCACTGTTCCTTATGGCTTCTTTGACGGCAGAATTAATTTCCTACCCGATTTGGTGAAGAATTTTAGATTATGAAATTGTTTATGAGCACGAAAGGGAGCTCCCTTCATTTCTTGGTCCCAAATGGCACAAAACTTAGATAAATTAAAATCTTGAGAAGCAGCATCCAAAATGGGAGGATCAGTCTCCTTTAAAATACCTAAGGAGTCCATCTGTGCTAGATTTCCATATATTTTAATAGTTGATTCTAAAATACATCTACCCTCTCTAATCAACCGCCACCCTTCAAAGTTGACTACATACACATAATTTCCCAGTAATTGCTCCACAGAATTCAAGACCCAGGGTAAATAGACCCTGTATATCACTAAATCAGGATTATGGTACACAAAAAGCGGGAACAATTTCTAGAGGTGTCTCAAACTTACTGTGAGATCTAGCCCATCCAAGCCTGATCGCAAGAGAGCAAGTAAAAGCCACAGGCAGATGAAAGTCAATACCATTAGCAGGGCTGAAGCTGAGGAATTTATCTGCTGTTGGATACTGACGGCCTCTGGCTAATCAGGCATCTAGCATGATGTATTTTCACTTTAGATAGAGGGGGAGGAGAGGAGAATGTTGCAATCATGGATGTTAACTCACTAAGAATTGAATGCAGGGCCTAGTTAAATTCCTATTGGAAGGAAAATACACAAGACTAGTGACTAGACTCACTGATTAATATATATGGTTGAAAGGTTTTTCTGGAAACAGGAACTAATCTAGCCTTCCCTTGAAATCTGGACATTGCACTAAACTTGTTCCAGGATGGGAGAGACATTCAAAAGTTTTGGTCATTTAACAGCTTTCTGATTTCCGTTTATTGTTAGCAAAAATAATACAAGTTTCCTCTAGAGACAGGCTTCCTTCCCTGTGACGGTAAGAGGAGAAACTAAATTGAGTTTGATATCTAAACTTTCATGCCTACATGTGTAAACCAAAAACAACAAAAAGCCCAAACCAAAACGTCCCAGACTCTACAGCAGTGCTGTTCAGTAAAAATATAATGTGAACCACATATACAATTTGAAATTTTCTAATAGCCACTTAAAAAAAAAAAGTAATAGCCACCTGTGGCTAAGAGCCTACCTATTGGGCAGTGCAGCCCTAGAATTCGACTTCAAAAAAAAAAAGGGAAAAACAAAGCAAACAGAACCCAATTTCAATAAAGAGGACGTTTAGAGTTGGGCTGTGATCGCTGATTTTTGGTGTCTGGAGAAAGGAGGCCCAGGAGTAAGATAAAAAGGAGAGGGCAGTGAAACGAAGCGTGATTGCTGCATCTCCAGAGAAGCCTGCTCTCCCCACCATGTTAGCCCAAGCGTTGAACGGCTGCCTAGAGGTGACGAGGTGTGCGGCCGATTCTAAAGGGTCACCGTCGTTTGGGCTTCAAAGCCCGCTTGCCCGGGATTAGAGCCAGTGGCGTGGGGAACGCAGATTTCGGGGCTCCGCGGTGGAGCCGCCAGGGCGCCCTACCTGTCGAGCAGCGGGGTGTGAATGTGCAGGTGTTTCACGGCCACCTGAACGCGCCAGTCTGCGTGGCGGGCAGAAGACACGGTGCCGGACGCGCCGCGGCTCAGGTAGCGCAAGTCGGCGAGCTTGTGGTACGGGAGGGTGAGCAGGGCGCTGCAGATGGCCTCCTCGTTCATGGTAGCGGGTGTCGCGAGCACTCAGGCAGCCGGTCGATTCCGGAAGTGCCCGCCGCTTCCCCGGCTCCACCCCCTGCGCGAGCCGCGTCGGCAGGCCCTACAGCCTGCCGGACATGAGGTCACGAGGCCGTCCATTCTCCGCGCAGCCCACGCCAAGCCGCTGCTTATCCGGAGCCGGAGCGGACTCTTCTCTTCTAGAGACTGGTCAACTCTGCGGCGGCGGGGCGCACAGGGGAGAAGCTTCCTCTCTCCGACCTGGCCCTCCCAGGTGCTGCCTGCCACCGGAGCCCGCCTGTCGGAGCTCCACCATCCCCAGACTTCTCAGGCGACGTCAGCGGCGGATGCCGAGGCGGGGATGAGGGCCACTGGCCCGCGATCCTCCCAGCAAGGCTCCGGCCTCGGCCTGAGGCCCGAGATCTCTGCCTTGTGGCGCCCAGATGACGTGTGCCACACCGGCGGGGCTCGGGCGGGGGCTTGGGAGTGGGGAAGTGAGCCAGGGGCGCTCAATTTGTCTTCTCTCCACCCAACCCAGTAGGTTGGAAAGGTTTTCTTTTGGGGAAATTTCCTCTTCGCAGCTCCACAGCCAGTCAGCGAACCCTCCCACCCAGGAGGAATCGCCTCTGGTCCCATCGGCGCGTCTTCCGGGAGTCACCAAACACCAGACAGAGGTAGTGGGGTGGGTGTGGCAGCTGCCATTTCCTGACTCCAAGCCTGCGCGGAAAGCCCTTTGAGGACGTGCAGTGGTGACTTACTAGGGCTCCGCACTCCTCAGCCCGGTGAGTCAGGTAGGGGTGTAGATTCACTTGCTTATCTGGGCTCCAATCTAACCTCACTTCCAACTACTTTAGTCGTGTGGGGGTGGCTGATAAGCCCTGTCAGAGTTTAATCCTGTCTAAACGTTCAGATGTTTAGTTCCTGTTGGGTGCTTCTCTACTAGGGACCTATTTTTCTGACTTTTTTTTTCTCTCCTGACGTCCATAATTACAGACACAGATTGAAAAGTAACCTTGAGAGAGTGCTTCCCTTGATTCCAGGTAAGCCTGCAAACATTACTTTCTTATAGATCTGGGAAGAATGCGGTGTTTAATGCCAATCAAAAAAGACTGCAAAGATCTTTTTACCTTAAACAAACACTTTTCTACACCAGAAATGATTATTTTGCAAAGTGTGGTGCAAATATTATACACAATACCAAGTCCATGCTAGGCATTTAATGAATTCTAAAGCAAAAGTAATAGGGAATGCCTGACTTCAATCAGGGATTTCTGCCTACAGAAAATCAGTGCTTCCTGTATTTTTGTATTGCCTGAAATGAGAGTAGCAGTGTTACATTTTACAATAAATGGAAGCTGTAATGAAAGAATGTTTTAAAATTTGATAATTTAAAATAAAATACTTAGCTTTAAAGATATGGTCTGATAATCTGTGGTTCATTCCTTAATAAGCTTTTTGCTACAAAAAGTGCTCAGAAAACTTTTCCCATTCATTCATTCATGCAGTCAGTTTACAAACTAAGAATTCTAGAGAAAGAGAACAAAAATTAAGAAGGGAGGAAATGATCAAAATAATAATTCAAGAATTTCTTCCAGGACCAAAAGACAAAGATGTTCATAGTTAAAGGACCCACCAGCTACCCACAGTGAATGAAGAAGGACCTATGTTAAAGCACACCATTAAAAAGATCAGAACACGAAGAATAAAGAGAGGATTTTAAAAGTTTTTAGAGGGAAGAAGCAGGAATAAACGGATGGGAATTAGAATGGCATTGGGTTTCTCAACAATAACTTTTATGCTAAAACACTACAGTGAAATTTCAAGTTTTGTAAGACAATAACTTCCAACCTAGAATCCTGTAGTCAAACTATCCATCAAGTGTAAGAGTAGAATAAAAACATTTTCACATATACAAGGATGAAAACATTTATTTTCCATCCATCCATCCACCTTTTTTTTTTTTTTTTTTTTTAAGGGAAAGTTACTAGAGGATGTGCTCCAACAAAACATGAGAGCAAGACAAGAAAGAGAAAGACATGGGATCCAGAAAAAAGGACCAGGAGAATGTGAAGGGAAATGCCAGGGTGAAAGATATGTGGCAGAATTAGAGAGCAATCATTTTCACCGGAGAAGGAAGATGGCAGACTCCAAGAAGAAAGACTGGTTAGTGTAATTGAATTTATTTAGATTACTAGTTTTGAGTATTTGGGTAGTTACATTGATAGATGTTTGATAGATCTAATGAAATACGTGATAAAATTCGAGAGAGAACTTAAAAAATGTAAGCAAGTAAAAAACAGAAGCAATTATTAATTCCATGAAAACTAAAAATTAGACAAGAATGGAAACAGCGTTTCTCCAACTGTTGTGTGGTGAAAATTCTAAGACTTTTTAGAGCTTCTGAAATACTCGTGTATTATAAACCTCGAAGGAGAGAACATGCAGCATAGAGCACTCTGAAATTTATGTATATTTTTAATCACATTACTTTAAAATTTTTAAAAATTAGTATTCACATGGTTCAAAATTTAAAAGTGTAACAGACAGATAATTCAATAGAAAATTAGGCAAAACACCTAGATACTTCACACAAGGGTATATCTAAATAGCAAATAGTACATGAATGTGAAAAGGTGCTCGACATCATCAGTCATTAGAGAACTACAAGTTAAAACCACAGTGCAATATCACTACACAAATACAAGAATAACTAAAATTAAAAGGACAGAATATAGCAAGTGTGGGTGAGGTTTTGTAACAATTGGAGCTCTTGTACATTGCTGGTGGGAGTGTCAATTGGTACAATCAATTTTGCAAACTGTATGGCAGTACTATTAAAATTGCCGTTATGAGGATCCTCAGCAATTCCTTGCCTAGGTATATGGACATGCATATGCATATACTAGAAAGTTCATAGTAGTGCTATTTATAATAGCTTCAAACTGGAAATTACCCAAATATCCATACATAGTAGAATGGGTAAATGATTTGTGGCCCATTTACACAGTGGAATACTAAACAGCAATAATAATCAGCAGTGTACAATATGATGAATTGCACACATACAATACTGGATGGAAAAGCCAGACACAGAAGAGTATACATTTTATGAGTCAATTCCTGTTAAGTACAAAAGTAAGCAAAACTAGCCTATGCTTTTAGAAATCAGGATAATGTCTGCTCTTGTAGAGTGGTCATAGTGAGTAGAAGGGACAGGATGAGGCCTCTGGGGTGATAGAAATGTTCTGTTTCTTGATCTAGGACCTAGACTCTTGGTGCCAGTTACATGGGTATGTTCAGTTATGAAAATTCTTTGAGGTTACACAATGTGCACTTTTCTGTGTATATATATGTTATACTTCAATAAAAGGTTAATAGGTTTAAATACAAAATAAATAATATATGTGGGTGTATATTATGTCTCTTACTTTTATTTAATTAGTATTACAGTATATACCTGTTCACCTTGCTTGTCTTTCACTTAGTAATCTATTTCGGATATCTTTCCATACAAATGCACATAAAGCTTTCTCATCTTTTTTTTTTTTAATGATGGATATGCCATAATTTACCCCTCATTGGTGGACACTTAGCTTGTTTCCACATATTTACTATTACAAATTATGCTGCAATAAGTAATCATATATGTCATTTCATACATGTGCAAGTGTATCCATATATATGCCCTAGAAGCTGAACTGCTGGACAAAAGAGTTATGTTCGTTTGTAATTTTGGTTTGTATTGTTGAATTGACCTTCACTGAGGTTGTTCCAGTTTTCTTTTTCTGCAGACAAATGAGAGTGCTGTTTCTCCACACACCTTCTTGCATTTCTTTTCGAGATAGATAGTATAATGTTGATCTGCTGATTCCTGTATTTCAGTGCTTTTAAAGTCATTTAAATGCTAAGATTCTTTTTATTGCAGACCTTCTAAATATCTGGCTTCAATTTGCTTATCACAACATCAAACCTTTAGCTTTCATGATAGTTTCACCATTATAGAGCTAAAAATATGTATTCTTAGTGATATGTACATTGTTTAATTAATGCCCATAATGAATGGCTAATGACAGAAAACCTAAATAATACTAATGCTAAACTACATCAACTAAATGAGAAACAAAAAACATGAGAATAATTATGCAAATTAGGCTAAAAAACAAGCCTCACACCTATATGTTGAATTCATCTATTCAAAATTCTGTAGAATCATATTAAGTCATATTTTCCATTTACTGAGAATAAAGGTTATTTATATCTGCATGTGCTATTTTAGGGACACGGTAGCTTGAAATGGCATGCTTGAAATCTCTCATAGTCTGTTTTTTTGTTTTGCTTGTTTTTTTAACTTCAGTGCCTTTTATTCCTGTAAGTTCTTTATATTTATTTATTTTTCTAATTTTTTTAAAAATTAATTTTTATTGGAGTATAGTTGCTTTACAATGTTGTGTTAATTTCTGCTGTACAGCAAAGTGAATCAGCTATATGTATACATATAATGTCCATGGACAGAGGAATGGATAAAGAAGGTGTGGTATATATATGCAATGGAATATTATTCAGCCATAAAAAGGAATGAAATTGGGTCATTTGTAGAGACGTGGATGGAGCCAGAGACTATCATAAAGAGTGAAGTAAGTCGGAAAGAGAAAAACAAATATCATATACTAACGTTTATATGTGGAATCTAGAAAAATGGTATAGATGATCTTATTTGCAAAGCAGAAATAGAGACACAGACGTAGAGAACAAACGTATGAACACCAAGGCAGGAAGTGGGGAGGTGGGTGAGATGAATTGCGAGATTGGGATTGACAGATATACACTATTGCTACTATGTATAAACTACGTAACTAATGAGAACCTACTGTATATAGCTCAAGGAACTCTACTCAATGCTCTGTAGTGACCTAAATGGGAAGGAAATCCAAAAAAAGAGGGGATATATCTCATAGTCTTTAAAATTAGAAACAAGACAGAAAAGTTGAAAAATAAACCCCTTAAAAAAGTACAAATGCAAGAATTAAAAACATCTCATATTCTAATTTTTTCTATTTTTTGGTCTAAAAGCATCTGGTAACCATTGGGGGAAAATGGGTGAAGGATATGTGGGACCACTCTGTATTATTTTTACAACTTCCTGTGAGTCTATTATTATCTCCAAATAAAAAGTTTTAAAAAGTTGTACCTGGGTGTATTACAACAAAGAGCCACAAGAATTATAAAAAGGTATGTAAAGGAGAAGTAAGGCTTCCTGATTCTTCAGATCTCCAGTTCACCTCCCCTAAGACAGCAAATAAACTTAACAAATATTATGTGCCATAATGCTAGGTGCTGGAAATACAGGGATAACAAAAGACACATGGTCTCTGTCCTTAAAATGCTTTTAGTGTTCTAAGGGAGATAGAACCTAAGCATACAATTACAGTAGAGTGTGATAAATGTTCTGGTAGGGAAGTCCAGGGCACACTCAGAAATTAGGAGAAAGAAGCCTGCATGGTAATTTAATGAAGAGAGGTAAGGCAAACTGCCCAAAGTCATAGAGTTTTTAAACTACAGAGACATGATTCCTGCACAAATCTATTTGAATTAAAGCTCATATTCTTTCTGGGAACTGCTTGCTGTGTCACTAGGGTATTACATTTTCAGTTTCACTTTATATGATGTCTCAGGAGAGGAATTTAGTAGCAAGAGGGAATTTCCCAGCTACAAAAAGACAGTGATGGACAAAAATTTATTATTAATGGACATTTCATGGGAAATTCCATTTTCTTTTGACATTTTAATTGGCAGGTTTCCAAGAGTGTGGAAAGGTATGTTACCAGTAGCTCAGTCTGCATTTAAAAATTTTAGCTCCTGAATTAAGCAGGATATTTTGCTTTTTCAAATGTCTTCAGAACTCAAAATCATTTTCTCCAGCTGTCACTCCTAGCTTGTAAGCAAAATATACTAAGATATATTTTTTAGGCAATACACACACACACACACACACACACACACATACACACACAGACAAAGCCACACTTTTTTTTTTTTTTTTTTCTGCTTTAGGCAGTGGCTATATGAAAGAGATTATAAGTTCAGCACCCTTTTTAGTATCCTTTTTTGGGCAAGTATAGACCAAGTTGTAGAAGAAGGCAGAGCTTTTCTTATTGTAGTAGCCAATATAGTGTAGGTCAGGAGTCCCCAACCCCCGGGCCGCAGACTGGTACCGGTGTGCAGCCTGTTAGGAACTAGGCCGCACAGCAGGAGGTGAGCGGCTGGCAAGCGAGCGGAGCTTCATCTGCTGCTCCCCATCGCTCCCCATCGCTCGCCATCCCCCCACCCAGTCCGGGGAAAAATTGTGTTTCACAAAACCGGTCCCTGGTGCCAAAAAGGTTGGGGACCACTGGTCTAGGTCATAACAGCGCCGGCTGGTGCAATTTGGAATCGGAAACATGACTGAAGCAGGGGTCCAATGTCAGCAGCTGAACAGGTTGCCAGAGAGAACTCTAAGGTTTATTGGGAACTAAGGAACACTCAGGAAGCTTCTTTGACTTAATTTTTATAATTGTAAAAAGGAATAGAAATGTCTGCCCTGCCAGGGAAACCTTGTTGCACAACTCCTGCCAAGGACACTGTTCACACTGGGGAGGTGCCATTCACGTGGAATACGTTATGAATGGGCCCCCTAGAGTTGTGCGATGTGGAGACCCTATAGCCTACCTGTCTCCCAGGATTGTTCTGAGAGACTCAAGTTTTACAATGAATATAAAAGAACTTTATAAGTTATAAACCTGTCAATCTATGTAAATAATAATAATAATAGTTATTTTCCTGGCCAGCTCTGCCCTTCAAGCAAAACATTCTTATCTAGTTTAAGAAAGAGAAAAGCAGCCCTTATTAGCTGGGAGCTGGCCTGGCACTCCCAATGAATCTGTGGCATTCTCCTGTTCAATATAAACACTTTCATAGAACATCAACGTCAGACAGGACTATTTTGTCACTGTAGTGGAGCAAGAAAAAATAAGACCACTTCATTATCATGTTTGAACAGACAGAGGTAAAAACATTGTTCAAACCACAAAAATGAGCAAACATTGCCCTTTCCTGGCTAATAATAAGTGCCTGCTTCTTCTTTACCAATTATAGCTTTATCTCAATTTCATTATTCTCACTGTCTAGATATAAATTATTGAGATACCTGATCAGAGAATCACTCCTGCTTCCAGACAGCATCCAATGCAGGGAAGATACCCGTTTCCTTGAATGCTCCTCAGAATCACCTACAAGAAGTCCAAATCCTATGATAAATTATTTCTAACATCCTCTTACTGAGATGTCCTGATTCTTCATGGTACACATAACTCCTGCTTGCAATGAGTCAGTAAACCCAGATTTATAGAACTGCAGATGTGTTCCTGGTGGTCTTTGGATAGAGGACATTGGCAGATTCATAGAGCAGTTATTATGAATGCTCTATGGAGCCCTCACTGTCTGCATTTCAGTTAAAGAACTGGCTCCTCTAACTTCTCTAGGGACTTAGCTATGGTGTAGGTTCTTTTTCATAGCCCAGAACTCCTGAGGAAGAGATTCTGGTTGGCCATAATATCCCCCTTCAAGTCCTTTGTGGATTATGGGGATATGGACATGAGGTACTGAATTTCTAAAACAGCAACAACAACAACAATATCGACAACAGCAATAATAACTAAGACTTATAGGTTAAGAATCCGCCTGCGAATGCAGGGGGCACGGGTTCAAGCCCTGGTGCGGGAAGATCCCATATGCTGTGGAGCAACTAAGCTCGTGCACTACAACTACTGAGCCAGCTCTCTAGAGCCTGCAAGCCACAACTACTGAGCCCACGGGCCACAACTACTGCAGCCCACGTGCCTAGAGCCTGTGCTCCACAGCAAAGAGAAACCACCGCAATGAGAAGCCCACACACCACAACAAAGAGTAGTGCCTGCTCGCCGCAACTAGAGAAAGACCGCGCACAGCAACGAAGACACAATGCAGCCAATAAATAAATAAATTTATTAATTTTTTAAAAAAACAACCTAACACTTATATAATGCTTGCTACGTGTCAGGGACTCTTCTAAGCAATTTCCATAGAGTCACTCACTTAGGACACCAACACTGTGCAATAGATGCTCTTATGACTCTAACTTCGCAGATGTAGAAACTGAGGCACAGAGATGTTAATTACTTGTGTAAGGTCCCACAGCTATTCAGAGGCATAGCCAGCAATTGAACAAAGGAAATTATGTTGCTGTATTCTGAATCAGTTCAGCTGTTCTCATGAAGTAATAGAGTACTGAGAGATGGAGTGTGAATGATTTGGCACCACTCAACACACTTTTATATGAAGAGTTATTTTATACGTGAGCAAGGATATCTTTTAAAGGAGTTCAGTCTAGCAATCTTAAAGTGTTGATGTGTCTCTTTAATAATAGTGTCTGTTAGGAATCATTTAAACTTTATGGAAGTAACGCCATTGGCTATAATTTGCTTTTTCTTTTACATATGAACATTTTAATTCGGCATTTATTGACTGTCTATGATGAGAATGGCTCTTTGGTATGTAGTATGGGACAAAAGCTCTACATTGCTATCTACAGAATAAATAAGCTCTACACTGCTGTCTACAAAAGTGATGACTAAAGTCTTTATATACATCATGATGATTTAAGTCTTTATATACATCATTTTTATCGTTTAGAAATCTTCCTTATTATAATAACAACTTGGAATTGGAATATAATTGGCATTAACTGATCTGATGCTAGCAGAAAAATATGGGGCTTCGGCACCCAATAGAGTTAAAAGTCTCCTTCTTCATTAATCTATGTGCATGACCTCTTTGGTATTTTGTAATCTCAGTGAGTCTCATTTCCTTCAACTATTAAATAGTGAAAATAATACTTTTCTTAAGGGTGTTAGGAGAATTAAATAGGATAATGTGCATAAGATTATACCCAATAAGTATTAGTTTTCTTTCTCAAAGTAAAATATTTGGGCCTTGCCAATTTTAGTCTAAGTGAGAATTATCAACTTTATGATTGTCAAGGCTGGGTTATGAATAGTGAAAAATGACTTAAAAACTGTGTAGCCATGCTGTTGTTTCAAATGTGATCTCTATGCAGACATGGACCGTATCTGTTTTGTTCAACAGTGCCTAGGACAATGAAAGTGATAATAATACACCTACTATCACCTTAGACTGTGGAAGGATGTTATGGTCAGTAGAAGACTGCAATTCTTGGGTGAAAAGCATGCAGAATTCTCTAGTGTGCTCATTTCAAGTTTTTGTGTTTTCACAGTTACACGTTCATGTTTAAAAATCATTATAGTTCACAAAGGTAAATAGTAATAATAATATTATGACATCTATTATGACAAAAGTACAGGATTTTAAAAAATCTTTGCAGCCAATATTCTGATAACTCTCTGAGTCTAAACTGTATCTCTAAACTCTTAGACTGTAGTCTAAGTAGAAGTAATATATTCTTTCACCTATTTAGAAAATTAAAGTATTATTAAAGAAACCACGTACAACTGAATATGTTGGATGGAAGATATTTGATTTCAAGCATAATTAGGTATTAACTTAAGTTTATTCCTTTTAGTAGATTTAGTGAAAACTTAGTCATCTGATTGAATGAATATATCAATCTTCTTTAAAAACTTATTATGAAATAGATGAAAGAAGTATTAAAATTGAAATACTAACTTCTCACACATAAAAATGTTTTACATTCTACCAAATACAATATCATTAAGACAAGCTTGTGTTGTAATTATTATCTCTATTGAGATATGATGGGGCTAATAAATGATATTATAAAGACAGGAAGATTCCAAAAAGAAAGGGAAGAAAAAAGATAAGCTACTATGTTACCAAACCTACAAGTCAGGTAAGATACTTCTCTTCCCCTAGGAAGGAGTACTGGCCTGATGAAGGAAGGGGAGTGGATGGTACAGCGAGAGGCTGGGTACGTTATTCCAGTGAAAGAACTCCTCCTGGAAGAAAATACGTGGAATGAGGGGATGGTGGTAAGTGTTCTCCCCAACAATTCCCATTTTAAAGATGGGGAAACTAAGTCTAAGAGTAGATTGACTAGCTTCAAGTATTACAAGTAAAAGGTGATAGAACTGGGAGTAAACCAGATGGTTTATTTCAGGTTTATCAGAGGGCCCTTATTAATGAGGTACACGATATAGTATCCTAGAATCACAGTAAAACCAGGACCTATACATGTAAAAGTTAGAGCCGAATATCATAAATTTGCAGCTTTCTTTATATTTGCTTTGTGATGAGGTAATGAACTTATTAGAATAAAAGCATTGTATATATTTTTATTTAGTGAGTACTCAAATGGTGCATACATCTGAATTAAATGCCTGAAATATCTCAGTTATTAAGAAGCTATCATTGGAAACGTAGCAGAGTGTACATATGTTTATGCACGCAAATATTTAACAGAAACACAGTAAAGAGGTTCAATTATATTCATGCTGAAGTATGGAAGTTACCAGAGAGTTAGTGAACGAGGAATTTAATCACTATTATTTTGTAGAGTGTAAATGATTGAGAAAAACTTACAGAAAGAGGTGATCTGAAGGTCAGTTCAAAGGAGAGAATCATTTTTCGTTGTTTCCAGAGAGTTTTTGGTACATTTTAGAGAGGGCTACAAAATCCAAGAATGAGAACCATGTCCCACCAGGACAACTGGTGGGTCTGCATGTTGCAAAGAAGCAATAGCATGGTGAATGAAGTCTGTACCTCACTACACTCTGGGCAATAAAATGTTTTAAGAGTCAGGTTCCATAATATGAGTTTGTAACATCTTACCTATAATTTGTGGGTAGATGGGCAAAGGCTTGGCCTTAATCACACATATAAAAACACGTTAACAAGATCATGTTTGGTTTTAACCCCAGTCTCTATTTTCGTACCTGCATTGCTTATCCTTACTGAAACTTGCTTTCCTCATCCGTAAGGGAAGTACTTTATGAACTGTGACATACTAATTAATTTTAGTTTTGAATCATGGCTCTTCTTTAAGGTTTTCTTTGTTCTAGTTTAGTGTCATTTGAGGGTGAGCACTGCACAAGGCACATATAGAAAAACACAGGGTATTTCCTGCCTTCCAGGAGTTTCAAGAAAAGAGAGAACAGTTTTTAGAGGCTTAGCACTTATTCCACTCTTGCATGTTTCCCTACTAACACGGTTTCTAAAATTACTCATCTGTGTGGAGCTCAATAAATATTTCTCCAGTAACTAACATAAGACAGGCAGATCAAATAATTAGATGTAACACTTTCATTCATACAATATAGCGTGTTATCTTACAGATGAAAATTGGCAACATGTTCAAAGAGTAACCAAGCTGGCTTTTAGGATCTAGCTGTGTCAGTCAGTTTTGGTTTATTATCTCTCTCCTCTGCCTGCTGTATCTTGTATTTATTTATGTCATCTTCATGTATAACTTCTAAACTATAAGAGCTAGCCACTATGGCTTTGAATGTAATGAAGTCACAGTATGATGAAGGAATTGTTTTCTAATGCAACTCTCCCTAAACCTCAAAACATTAGAATAATTCTGTAGTCGTCCATTTGTCTCAGTTACTGCTCAGAGCGCTAATGCAGCAGGTTGTGTGCCTGGGCAGTATGGGGTACTTGCTTTCACTGCTGAGCTTTCTAACACTACAAATAAAACATAGATTATTCAGAAAGTACAAAGGTTCAACATCTTCCCACAAAATCGTTGATGAAGTTATTTCATTAATTAGCTCTTAAAAACAAAACAACTGATAACAACAGGATACCTATTGATTTATGAGGTAAACAATTTCCTTTGAAAAGATAAATATTGATGCCAATACACTGGTGATGAAGTGGAGCCTAGGGGATGAGGGGCTCCTCATGTGGGGATGAGGCCAGCTAGCAGGCATTGTCTGAGTCAGGACCTTGAGCTGGGTCAGGAGGTATAGACCTTATAACTCTCTTATTGATCATTGATCCTGGGGGTGAATGGCAACATCCTGTGAGATTTCTGAGTCAGTTCTGAAGTAGGTTCTCGTTCGAGTTGGGCAAACATGTAAGAGCAGTATATAATTGCTTGGGCACCAGCCCAACCTGGAGTTGATGCTTAGGATGAGGTAGGTAGACAGAGACTAAAGGATCAATTTTTTAAACCAATGAGAAAATTGCTGAAGTTGCTCTACTCAGGGCAGGCGTTGCGGGGTGCAGAGTACAACTGAGGAGTGGTTTATCCTTAATTCTTAAGTGTGCTAAAAGTAGAGGTGTAGTTTTATTATATGGTATTTTGGGTCAGTAATGATAGTCGTACATACATGTCTGCTTCTATATGTTACTTATACATTATATATATTACATATGTGTATCTATATATGACATTAGTTCATACATGTACATTGTATAAAATTTAGAAGAATCAAAAGGGGTATAGTGAAAAGTTAGTCTCTACCCCTTTCTATGCCTCCCAGCCACCAATTTCCCTCCTGGAAGGTGAATTACAATTGCCAGTCTCTCACTTCCTCCTTTCAATGCTCTTTGTTCTAGCCGATTAATCTCCCCAAGCCCAAGGGCTCCTGCTCAGAAATTTTCCAGCTTCTGCATTTTCCTGTCTGGTTAAATTTAACCTTATTTACCTATCTTTCAAAGCCTCAATGTTTTATTTATTCTTCTTTAATTTCTTTTGTCCAGTTCTCCTAACAAGCTCCCTATGTCTCATTCCTACATGTACTTGTTCTCACTTCTCATTCATGATCTTCTCTCTTCTCTAGTCTATGTGAAATTTGTGCTTCTTTGAGACTGAAGTCAGACCCTATTTCTTCTGACTGCTCCACCCATCCCCATTGATTTCCTTCTTCTCTGAACTCCTAGGCATCTACAAAGTGGGTTATGCTTCAGTATCCCAAAATGATGCCAAAATATGTTAAATAAAATATTAAGTTGCATTATTTGGCTGGAACTATATAAATCCAAAGAGGCAAAGAGGTTAGCTCAAAGCTATCAGCTGTTACAATTATCTTTGATTAATGAAAAAAGTTAACATACAGAATTTTTCAAAATATGGTTCTTGCGGGGAAAGAGAAAAAGGAGTACTTGCTGGGGAGAAGTTGCAAACCACTAACTGTACACACATCTAGTACCTAATTATGTAGTCAAGTGGTTGAGAGCATGAACTTTGAAGTCAGGCACACCTAGGTTTGACACTCTCTGATCTTTTGGAGCCTTGGTTTCTCAACAAGGAAATGAGTTAGCAGGTAAAGCACTCAGCACAATGCCTATTGTATGGTAAATGTTCAATAAATGTTATGTGTTATTGTTGTTGTTGTTAAATCTTATTTGCTATTTTGTAAGGTTTGTCTCCTGTGTTGGGCAGAATAGTTGACCCTCTTCCCCCTCCAAATGTCCACATCCTAATCACCAGAGCCTCTGAATGTTACCTTACATGGCAAAAGGGACTCTGCCGATGTGACTAAATCAAAGATATTAAAATAGGGAACTTATTCTGGATTATCAGGTAGACCCAGTATAATCACAAGGATCCTTTATAGATGGAAGACAAAGGCAGAAGATTCAGGGAAGAAGAATCCGTGTCAGAGTTAGAGTGATTTGATGTGAGAAGGAGTCAACCTGCTGTTGCAGGCTTTGAAGATGGAAGAAGAGCCAAGGAATACTGGCATCTAAAAAGAAGCTGGAAAACATAAAGGGATTGTCTCCCAGAGCCAGCAGAAAGGCTTTTAGCCCAGTAAGATCTGGTTCAGATTTGTGAGCCCTAGAATTGTAAGATAATAAGTGTGTGTTGTTTTAAGCCACTAAGGTAGTGGTAATTACTAAAGCATCAATAGGAAATGAGTGCACCTCCCCAGCTGAAGACCAATTTCGTAAAGCTCATAGTGTCCAGAGTAGTGCGGGATGGGAAGATAAATGCAAAAATTGGGTCTACTGAGGGTTCCAGCAGAGAGGCATAGCAACTTGTAAATTGCCCTTTATAGTGAAGAAGAGGAAATCAGAGTTAGCTACAAGCCAGGTCTCTTTCTAAATGTGGATTTCCATTACAATATAAATTGAAAATACTGGGGAAATTCCCTATCTCACTGCCCGGGAAAGATGCCAACAGGCCATAAATTCACCTATACTCCAGTCAGGTTTTCCCCCTAAGTGTCCTTGCCTCCCTTACTTACTGCTAATTTACAAGATCAGTAATAATCACTATCACGCACTGGGTGCACAGTCTGTGTCAGGCATTGTGCTAAAGGTTTGTACACATTATCATATTTAATCCTCACAAAATTCCCATGGTGGTAAAAAGAAATGTAGTACCTTGTTTTTCAAAGTTCAGGTCATGGGTCTCAGTGGAAGTTGAAATCAGTTTGGTGAGGATTGACAAGGAATTTTAAACAATAAAATACAGTAGAAAAATACCAGTGTACTGCATAAAATGAATAAGTATATTTTCATAAAATTTGGTTTCAATTATACATATAACAAAGACTCTCAAGTTACAGGTGAGTCTTAATTGATAAAATATATATGTATTGGGTTGTGTTGTAGAACATATTTCTTTTTTTTGTTTTTTTTTTTTTCCTTGCGGTACACGGGCCTCTCACAGTTGTGGCCTCTCCCGTTGCGGAGCACAGGCTCCGGACGCGCAGGCTTAGCGGCCATGGCTCACGGGCCTAGCCGGCTCCGCGGCATGTCGGATCTTCCCGGACCAGGGCACGAACCCGTGTGCCCTGCATCGGCAGGCAGACTCTCAACCACTGCGCCACCAGGGAAGCCCTGTAGAACATATTTCTTATAGTGGGTTACATTAAAAAAATTTTAAACCCACCAGTAAAGTGGTTAAGAGTACAGGCTCTGGCAAAAAGGTTACCTTGGTTTAATCCTAGTTCTTTGTCTTACCAGCTCTGATCTTGAGTGGGTTACTTGTTCTCTCACACAGTTACTTTGTCTCCTTGGGTCTCCCCTCAAAGGGTCTTTTTGAGGATTAAATGGATGAATCTAAGTAAAGCAGTTTGAACGGTGCTTTAGTAGCAAACACTCAGTTACTGTTACTTTCCCAATGTTACCTGGTTAGCAAGTGGCAGAACTGGGCAGATTCCTGTTCTGTCTGATAAAGTTTAGTCTTGAGTTTGAAATCAAAGGTAATTTCAAGCTGACTTAGGTGTCCCGTCAAAACAAACAAAGAACAAAATAAGTCTGCCTTTAAAATAATTTACCAGCAAGTTAAAAAGATGGGAACCCTCATCTTCTCAGGAAGTTGGCCTACGTTGGCAGAGTCTTGTCTCTGAGAGAGTACAGGTTTCCTGTCTTGTTCTGCTCTGAGTTACAGGAGAAGAATATGTGGAAGGCACTAGGTTGTTTGACATATAGAACAAAGTGGTGACTCACATAAATCTTTACCGTAGGATCACCAAATAAATGTTTACATCTAAAAGGAATCAGGCAAAGGAGGAAATCATGCAAGAGTCTGGAGGGAGGCCTTCAGCTAAAAGTTTGTGAGATGACTGCTTTTGTTATTGGTTGTATTTGTCTTTTGTTTTTTTCTGCTCTGTTTCCTCCCTCTCCTCCAGCAGGCAGCTGAGGCATTTTATCAATTTCTTAAAAAATTTTCTGATGCTACCTGGTGTTACGTGCTTTGAGTGTTGGTTGAAATATATAGCCAGGCTATACTGCTTTCACAGGCTCTGAAAATTTAAGAATTTAAGAAGCTAATGAGTTTCTTAAGTTATGCGTAAGCCTTAGTTGCTGAAAATTATTCTGGGCCTTTAAACTGCTGATTTTTATATTCAGCCAAAAGCCAATTTAAAAATGAATTCCATACTACCTCCAATTTGCTTGATTGTAGAGTAATTTTATATCTAGTTAAGGTTTTGTTGGAATATGTATTTCTAGATTTTACGGTTTGGAAAGTGTGTGAATCCAGCCTCTCTACCAGGATGTGGCAGGGAGTTAGCAGTGTTTTGAACCATCAGGGAAAGGAAGTAGATATATTCAGCACCCTGCCCCATCTCAACACATTCACTTTCTCATCTTAGTAGTGGTAATCTTTCATTTGTTATTTTGGATTGAACGTTGTTTGTAGCATATGGCCCTAATGCCTTAGAGCCCTAAGTAGAAGGGACAGTAGTGCTAATAATTCTCTGTCGGAGACGTACCCCCTCTTCCCCCACTTCTTTGTTCTTGAAGGATTTGCTTTCTCTTTTATTATTTATTTATACTTTTTAAAAGAGCAGTTTGAGGTTCACAGCAAAATTGTGGGGAAGGTACAGGAATTTCCCTTATACTCACTGCCCCTGCACATGCATAGCCTCCCCTATTCTCAGCATCCCCCGACCAGAGTGGTTCATTTATTACACCTGTTTAACATACACTACCACATCATAATCAGAGTCCATAGTTTACATCTGTTTACATTACATAGTTTACATTGCAGTTCATTCTTGGTATTACACATCTCACACCAGTCAGAATGGCCATCATCAAAAAATCTAGAAACAATAAATGCTGGAGAGGGTGTGGAGAAAAGGGAACACTCTTGCACTGCTGGTGGGAATGTGAATTGGTACAGCCACTGTGGAGAACAGTATGGAGGTTCCTTAACAAACTACAAATAGAACTACCATATGACCCAGCAATCCCACTCCTGGGCATACACCCTGAGAAAACCATAATTCAAAAAGAGTCATGTACCAAAATGTTCATTGCACCTCTATTTGCAATAGCCAGGAGATGGAAACAACCTAAGTGTCCATCATCGGATGAATGGATAAAGAAGATGTGTCAAATATATACAGTGGAATATTACTCAGCCATAAAAAGAAATGAAATTGAGCTATTTGTAATGAGGTGGATGGACCTAGAGTCTGTCATACAGAGTGAAGTAAGTCAGAAAGAGAAAGACATATACTGTATGCTAACACATATATATGGAATTTAAGAAAAATCATGTCATGAAGAACCTAGGGGTAAGACAGGAATAAAGACACAGACCTACTAGAGAATGAACTTGAGGATGTGGGGAGGGGGAATGGTAAGCCATGACAAAGTGAGTGGCATGGACATATATACACTACCAAACGTAAAATAGATAGCTAGTGGGAAGCAACCACATAGCACAGGGAGATCAGCTCGGCGCTTTGTGACCACCTAGAGGTGTGGGATAGGGAGGGTGGGAGGGAGGGAGACGCAAGAGGGAAGAGATATGGGAACATATGTATATGTATAACTGATTCACTTTGGTATAAAGTAGAAACTAACACACCATTGTAAAGCAATTATACTGCAATAAAGATGTAAAAAAAAAAAAGAACACTTGAACAATTGTTTTTTTTGTTTTGGTTTTTGATATTTTAGTTTAAATTTTATTTCCTGCCCCCAAACATCCATTAAGCCCCCAGGAGAAGGAAAAGTGGATGTGACTAGAAAGAGAGAGAACTTTCTTCACAACAATGGCCATGGCAAGCTTAGGCACTTTTGGTGAAATTTCTCTGGGAAGTACTGGCAGAGGAATAAAATTCAAACTGACAGAGAGGTATTGCTTTTTTTTTTTTCTTTTACATCTATATTGCAGTATAATTGCTTTACAATGGTGTGTTAGTTTCTCCTTTATAACCAAGTGAATCAGTTATACATATACATATGTTCCCATATCTCTTCCCTCTTGCGTCTCCCTCCCTCCCACCCTCCCTATCCCACCCCTCTAGGTGGTCACAAAGCACCGAGCTGATCTCCCTGTGCTATGCGGCTGCTTCCCACTAGCTATCTATTTTACGTTTGGTAGTGTATAATATGTCCATGCCTCTCTCTCGCTTTGTCACAGCTTACCCTTCCCCCTCCCCATATCCTCAAGTTCATTCTCTAGTAGGTCTGTGTCTTTATTCCTGTCTTATTCCCAGGTTCTTCATGACATTATTTTTTCTTAAATTCCATATATATGTGTTAGCATACGGTATTTGTCTTTCTCTTTCTGACTTACTTCACTCTGTATGACAGACTCTACGTCTATGCACCTCATTATAAATAGCTGAATTTCATTTCTTTTTATGGCTGAGTAATATTCCATTGTATATATGTGCCCCATATTCTTTATCCATTCATCCGATGATGGACACTTAGGTTGTTTCCATCTCCGTGCTATTGTAAATAGAGCTGCAGTGAACATTTTGGTACATGACTCTTTTTGAATTATGGTTTTTCCAGGGTACATGCCCACTACTGGGATTGCTGGGTCATATGGTAGTTCTATTTGTCGTTTTTTAAGGAACCTCCGTACTGTTCTCCATAGTGGCTGTACCAATTCACATTCCCACCAGCAGTGCAGGAGTGTTCCCTTTTCTCCACACCGTCTCCAGCATTTATTGTTTCTAGATTTTTTGATGATGGCCTTTCTGACTGGTGTGAGATGATATCTCATTGTAGTTTTGATTTGCATTACCCTAATGATTAATGATGTTGAGCATTGTTTCATGTGTTTGTTGGCAGTCTGTATATCTTCTCTGGAGAATTGTCTATTTAGGTCTTCTGCCCATTTTTGGATTTCGTTGTTTTTTTTTTGTTATTGAGCTGCATGAGCTTCTTATAAATTTTGGACATTAATCCCTTGTCACTGGCTTCATTTGCAAATATTTTCTCCCATTCTCAGGGTTGTCTTTTGGTCTTGTTTATGGTTTCCTTTGCTGTGCGAAAGCTTTGAAGTTTCATTAGGTCTCATTTGTTTATTTTTGTTTTTATTTCCATTTGTCTAGGAGGTGGGCTAAAAAGGATCTTGCTGTGATTTATGTCATAGAGTGTCCTGCCTATGTTTTCCTCTAAGAGTTTGATAGTGTCTGGCCTTACATTTAGGTCTTTAATCCATTTTGAGCTTATTTTTGTGTATGCTGTTAGGGAGTGATCTAATCTCATACTTTGACATGTACCTGTCCAGTTTGCCCAGCACAATTTATTGAAGAGGCTGTCCTTTCTCCACTGTACATTCCTGCCTCCTTTATCAAAGATAAGGTGACCATATGTGTGTGGGTTTATCTCTGGGCTTTCTATCCTGCTCCATTGATCTATCTTTCTGTTTTTGTGCCAGTACCATACTGTCTTGATTACTGTAGCTTTGTAGTAGAGTATGAACTCAGGTAGCCTGATTCCTCCAGCTCCGTGTTTCGTTCTCAAGATAGCTTTGGCTATTTGGGGTCTTTTGTGTTTCCATACAAATTGTGAAATTTTTACTTCTAGTTCTGTGAAAAATGCCAGTGATAGTTTGATAGGGATTGCATTGAATCTGTAGATTGCTTTGGGTAGTAGAGTCATTTTCACAATGTTGATTCTTCCAATCCAAGAACATGGTATATCTCTCCATCTATTTGTATCATCTGTAATTTCTTACATCAGTGTCTTATAATTTTCTTCATATAGGTCTTTTGCCTCCTTAGGTAGGTTTATTCGTAGATATTTTGTTCTTTTTGTTGCAATGATAAATGGGAGTGTTTTCTTGATTTCACTTTCAGATTTTTCATCGTTAGTGTATAGGAATGCAAGAGATTTCTGTGCATTAATTTTGTTTCCTGCAACTCTACCGAATTCATTGATTAGTTCTAGTAGTTTTCTGGTAGCATCTTTAGGATTCTCTATGTATAGTATCATGTCATCTGCAAACAGTGACAGCTTTACTTCTTCTTTTCCGATTTGGATTCCCTTTATTTCCTTTTCTTCTCTGATTGCTGTGGCTAAAACTTCCAAAATTATGTTGAATAAGAGTGGTGGGAGTGGGCAACCTTGTCTTTTTCCTGATCTTAGTGGAAATTCTTTCAGTTTTTCACCATTGAGGATGGTGTTGGCTGTGGGTTTGTCATATATGGCCTTTATTATGTTGAGGAAAGTTCCCTCTATGCCTATTTTCTGCAGGGTTTTTATCATAAATGGGTGTTGAATTTTGTCGAAAGCTTTCTCTGCATCTATTGAGATGACCATATGGTTTTTCTCCTTCAGTCTGTTAATATGGTGTATCACATTGATTGATTTGCGTATATTGAAGAATCCTTGCATTCCTGGAATAAACCCCACTTGATCATGGTGTATGATCCTTTGAATGTGCTCTTGGATTCTGTTTGCTAGTATTTTGTTCAGGATTTTTGCATCTATGTTCATCAGTTATATTGGCCTGTAGTTTCCTTTCTTTGTGACATCCTTGTCTGGTTTTGGTATCAGGGTGATGGTGGCCTCGTAGAATGAGTTTGGGAGTGTTCCTCCCTCTGCTATATTTTGGAAGGGTTTGAGAAGGATAGCTGTTAGCTCTTCTCTAAACGTTTGATAGAATTCGCCTGTGAAGCCATCTGGTCCTGGGTTTTTGATTGTTGGAAGATTTTTAATCACAGTTTCAATTTCAGTGCTTGTGATTGTTCTGTTCATATTTTCCGTTTTTTCCTGATTCAGTCTTGGCACCTTGTGCATTTCTAAGAATTTGTCCACTTCTTCCATGTTGTCCATTTTATTGGCATAGAGTTGCTTGTAGTAATCTCTCATGATCTTTTGTATTTCTGCAGTGTCAGTTGTTACTTCTCCTTTTTCATTTCTGATTCTATTGATTTGACTCTTCTCCCTTTTTTTCTTGATGAATCTGGCTAATGGTTTATCAATTTTGTTTATCTGCTCAGAGAACCAGCTTTTAGTTTTATTGATCTTTGCTATCGTTTCCTTCATTTCTTTTTCATTTATTTCTGATCTGATCTTTATGATTTCTGTCCTTCTGCTAACTTTGGGCTTTTTTTCTTCTTCTTTCTCTAATTGCTTTAGATGCAAGTTTAGGTCGTTTATTCGAGATGTTTCCTGTTTCTTAAGGTAGGATTGTATTGCTATAAACTTCCCTCTTAGAAGCGCTTTTGCTGCATCCCATAAGTTTTGGGTCGTCGTGTCTCCATTGTCATTTGCTTCTAGGTATTTTTTGATTTCCTCTTTGACTTCTTCAGTGATCACTTCGTTATTCAGTAGTGTATTGTTTAGCCTCCACGTGATTGTAGTTTTTACAGATCTTTTCCTGTAATTGATGTCTAGTCTCATAGCGTTTTGGTCGGAAAAGGTACTTGATACAATTTCAATTTCCTTAAATTTACCAAGGCTTGATTTGTGACCCAAGATATGATCTATCCTGGAGAATGTTCCACGAGCACTTGAGAAAAATGTGTATTCTGTTGTTTTCGGATTGAATGTCCTATAAATATCAATTAAGTCCATCTTGTTTAACGTATCATTTAAAGCTTGTGTTTCCTTATTTATTTTCATTTTGGATGATCTGTCCATTGGTGAAAGTGGGGTGTTAAAGTCCCCTACTATGAATGTGTTACTGTCGATTTCTCCTTTTATGGCTATTAGTATTTGCCTCGTGTATTGAGGTGCTCCTATGTTGGGTGCATAAATATTTACAATTGTTATATCTTCTTCTTGGATCGATCCCTTGATCATTATGTAGTGTCCTTTGTCTCTTCTAATAGTCTTTATTTTAAAGTCTATTTTGACTGATATGAGAATTGCTACTCCAGCTTTCTTTTGGTTTCCATTTGCATGGAATATCTTTTTCCATCCCCTTACTTTTAGTCTGTATGTGTCTCTAGGTCTGAAGCGGGTCTCTTGTAGACAGCATCTATACGGGTCTTGTTTTTGTATCCATTCAGCCAATCTGTGTCTTTTGGTGGGAGCATTTAGTGTATTTACATTTAAGGTAATTTTCTATATGTATGTTCCTATTCCCATTTTCTTAATTGTTTTGGGTTCGTTATTGTAGGTCTTTTCCTTCTGTTGGGTTTCTTGCCTAGAGAAGTTCCTTTAGCCTTTGTTGTAAAGCTGGTTTGGTGGTGCTGAGCTCTCTCAGCTTTGGCTTGTCTCTAAAGCTTTTAATTGCTCCATCAAATCTGAATGAGATCCTTGCTGGGTAGAGTAATCTTGGTTATAGGTTCTTCTCCTTCATCACTTGAAATATGTCCTGCCAGTCCCTTCTGGCTTGCAGAGTTTCTGCTGAAAGATCAGCTTTTAACCTTATGGGGATTCCCTTGTGTGTTATTTGTTGTTTTTCCCTTGCTGCTTTTAATACGTTTTCTTTGAATTTAATTTTCGACAGTTTCATTAATATGTGTCTTGGCGTATTTCTCCTTGGATTTATCCTGTATGAGACTCTGTGCTTCCTGGAGTTGATTAACTATTTCCTTTCCCATATTAGGGAAGTTTTCAACTATCATCTCTTCAAATATTTTCTCAGTCCCTTTGTTTTTCTCTTCTTCTTCTGGAACCCCTATAATTTGAACGTTGGTGCGTCTAATGTTGTCCCAGATGCCTCTGAGACTGTCCTCAGTTCTTTTCATTCTTTTTTCTTTATTCTGCTCTGCAGTAGTTATTTGCACTATTTTATCTTCCAGGTCACTTATCCGTTCTTCTGCCTGTTATTCTGCTATTAATCCCATCTAGAGTATTTTTATTTTCATTTCTTGCATTGTTCATCATTGTTTGTTTCATCTTTAGTTCTTTTAGGTCCTTGTTAAATGTTTCTTGCATTTTGTCTATTCTATTTCCAAGATATTGGATCCTCTTTACTATCATTATTCTGAATTCTCTTTCAGGTAGACTGCCTATTTCCTCTTCATTTGTTAGGTCTGGTGTGTTTTTATCTTGCTCCTTCATCTGATGTGTGTTTTTCTGTCTTCTCATTTTGCTTCTCTTACTGTGTTTTGGGTCTCCTTTCTGCAGGCTGCACGTTCGTAGTTCCCTTTGTTTTTGGTGTCTGTCCCCAGTGGCTAAAGTTGTTTCAGTGGGTTGTGTAGGCTTCCAGGTGGAGGGCAGTAGTGCCTGTGTTCTGGCGGATGAGGCTGGATCTTGTCTTTCTGGTGGGCAGGTCCACGTCTGTTGGTGTGTTTTGGGGTGTCTGTGGACTTATTATGATTTTCGGCAGCCTCTCTGCTAATGGGTGGGGTTGTGTTCCTGTCTTGCTAGTTGTTTGCCATAGGGTGTCCAGCACTGTAGCTTGCTGGTCGTTGAGTGATTCTGCGTGCTGTGGTTGAGATGGAGATCTCTGGGAGATTTTCGCCATTTGATATTATGTGGAGCTGGGAGGTCTCTTGTGGACCAGTGTCCTGCAGTTGACTCTCCCACCTCAGAGGCACAGCACTGCCTCCTGGCTGCAGCACCAAGAGCCTTTCATCCGCACGTCCAGGTACGTGGGGACTTTCTTCCCTTTTGGGAGGTCTGAGGTCTTCTGCCAGAGTTCAGTAGGTGTTATGTAGGAGTTGTTCCTCGTGTAGATGTATTTCTGGTGTATCTCCGGGCGGCGGGCGCAGGTGCCCGTTTGCGGGCTTCTCTGGGCTCCCGGCTCCCGGCGGCGGGGAGCGGCGAAGGAACCAGGAGGGCTGGCGGGCGGTCTGGGAATGTGGCGGCCGCGCAAGAACGGCCCATGGCCCTCACTCACCGCTCCAGTGCAGCCGCGACACGGGCCCACGCCCACCACCCTCGGGTTCCGCCACAGCCGCTGGACACGCCGCGGACCCGCACGGCTAAGCGGAGCTGGGCTCAGGCGTCAGCCCTCCCGCTCCAACTAACTCCCCAGAAGTATTGCTTGGTGTGCATTTCCAGGCTCTGCCTTCTTTCTCATCTCTTGGTGGCAGGTTGAGGAAGAGGAGAAAAGGTTAAAGTTTTTCATAAACCGGCAGAATAAGCTTATAACATCCTCTCACTATCTCTGCATAGGTTCTAGTCTCTGCAGCACTACATAAGCTTTGCCCGAAGTAATGAACAGTTAAAAGTCAAGTGTAGTACTTCACCAAACGACTTAAAAATGCTTGCGCACTGTAAAGGATTACGTTGCAGAGAGCACACATGGACCCAGAGCAACTTTTGCCAAAAGAGAATATTGTGCTAAATGTACAGCCATAGCTCTTTTCCATATGAAGAAACAGTCAGAAGGATAAAAGAACTTGGTCAAAATCACACAAGTAAGTAGGACAGAATCTGGTCTGTCTGTCGTAAGGGTTGTGTTCTTTAACCAGCAGGCTAGCTTTTCTCAAATCTGATTCATGCATAGAATAACTAAACACCTCTGTTTGCCTTGAATATTCCCTGTTTATACGTAGGGCTGCTGCGGTTTCTCATATTGCCCACTTTGACTCCCAAAAGCAACCGAGAATACACAATAATTTGGTCATTCTATCCATGGACCACTGTGGTGGGACTGCCCAGGAAGCTTATTAAAAGTGCAGCTTCCTGAGCCCTACTCCACATCTAGATAAGTTTTCTTAGGGTTGGCTCAAGAATCCAGGTACAAGTCTTTTTAAGTGCTTTTGTGGAACCCCCCAGGTGAGTCTCTCGCTCCCGTAGTTAATAAACCATTTATTCTGCCTCCCCCAGATGCCCAGCCAGGTCCTATTAAGGTAGAAGTTCCCCCACCACATCAGAGGGATGCTCCCAGCCAAGTAATCTCTGGAGCCTTGGAGAATCTGAATGGTCTCATGCTGGCCCACCTGCCATGACAAAGCTCCTCCAGAGCATTCCCCTTCACATTTTACATTCTACCACTCCCAAAGGCAGTCTGCTCCAATGGGGCCTGACTTCGTGTGTCCTAACGTGCACCCGCTGATTCAAGCAGTTTAGGAATAGAAGGTGCTGTGGTTTTCAACCAGGGTGGCCCAACCTCTAAAATGGTAGTCGAAGCAGTCTCTACCTCCCGGGCACATCGCCTCTGCAACAGCCCCAGTGAACGAATGTCCCATCTTTGCTTTTTCGAGGTCGGCAACAGGGAGTCCCCTCCTAAAGAAGGTTGTCTCTCATTGCCACACTATCAAAGCCTGCCGCAAATGTTCCTTCCCGTAGGCTTGATCAGGCTAAGGGCAGAGTTGTCTCTTTCCTTCTCTGAGTCGGACCAAATCGTCTTAGAAACACCTCTTCACACTGTTGACCATGTTTTTCATGGGAGCTGCTGCTGAGTCTTTCTCTCATCCTTTCATGGTGGAGAGAAAGAGGATTCTAATGAGTTTTACTTCTAGGGGAGAGGGGAGTGTAATGATCATGTTGTCATTTTCTGTTATGTCCTTGTGTCATGAATTTGTTTTCAATTTCATGTTAAAATGGGCCCACCATTTCCACTTTGTGAGGTCATTCAGCACCCTCCTTTTGCTCCTTTAACATCTCTCTCAGTATCACTTGGAAATATTTGAAATGGCATGAGCTTGTCCTCACGTTCCTATTAGCTGTAAATCTGGAGCCCCGACGTGAACCTAACCATTGAGCAGAACACCTCTCCACTACCTGTGTAACACTGGGTAGGCCCCTTAACCTCTTGGTTTTCTTAAGTCCTCAGTTGTAAAAATGTGAGGGTGCTATGGATTTATATTTGGGGCACGACAAGGTCGAGAGGAGTGTGTCTTTTCCTTTATTCTTCCAAACTGGAATGTCTTCCCTCTCTTCCGCATGGGTCCAAATCTCACTTGTCCTTCAGGCCGACTGCCAAGGAGCCTTCCCTGATTCCCCAGGCCACACAAATCTCTGCCTCTTAGGGTCAGTGCCATACAACCTAGCTGTCTCTTACGTTAATCTTGTCTCTCAAGCCAAACTCAGAATATGGGTCTCTCTTGCCCTCCCGTGGCCCCTGCGGCTGTGCCAGCCCACCGGCACGCCCCACGTGGGGTGTCTACTAGACTAGGGCATGGGTGGGGAGGCCCAGGGGTGAGGGGCGAGGCAGAGTACCTTTGCCTCTACCCTGTTCTCCTCCACAAAACTGCCCCTCCTCCTCAAGCCTGCCCCTCAAGTCAAAGGTTCCATATATGACGTCACTGGGTAGTGATGCCCTCACAGGCGTTCTCAGGGTTTCCATGGCAGCATAACTGTGCAAACGGGCTGCACTCAGAGAAACTTCGCTACCCGTTCTCCACCAGATACCGATCTTTTTGGCTGTCTGTGTGAGAATGTGTGACCGGGTAGTGTCTGTGTACTCTAACCTGTGCTCTGTTCCCTGGGTGGGCAGTGCAGCAGGTACACCCAGACAGGGCAACTCTACAGGCGGTGTGATATACACACAACCTCACCCGGCTGGCACATGTTCCTGTGGGGGTTGCCAACTACGTACAGCTGAGCACTTTCCCCCCAGATGTAAGTAATACCAGTGACCTGGGACGCCTTCAGGGACGCACAGTTCTCACTGCTGAGGACAAGTGAAAGCTCATCCCTGGACAAGTGTGCGGGACGGTTCTGAGCTTTATAAATATAGCCTTACCCTTTGGGCTACAGGATGCTTCCATTCAGACCCTTTCCTGATTGGCCTCTTAACAAAAGACAAGCGCATTTTTGTTGGCAAATTGCAAATGGAGCGGTTTGAGGAAGAGGGCCACTCTTGAACCGCACCTTCAAACCCAGGCACCACTGTGCTATCATGTAGACATCTATATCGGTCCCCTCAGACACATCCCTTACCGAGTTGCTGAGTACTAGGGGTGAGGGTGTTGCCATATTGATGGGAAGACCGTAAGAACGAAGGGGGGGGCGGTGATGAAGTGCTAATGAGACTGGAGGGCTGAGGAGATGGTGTCCCAGGAGGCTAGGTTGATGTGAGCCTAGACTTGGTACCCAGAACCCGGTTCTGAGTCTCCTGATCACTCTGCCTCAGTATTTGGCCTTGTTCTAATCGACATAAAAGTATTAGACAGCTAGAGTTCAGTGTGGTTGAAATAGGCAGTATAAATGGGGCCCAAGAGGGGTTGCCAAGGTGGGCGGGGTTCTTAACCAATTTATATTAGATTATTTTTTTCCAAAACTTGAAAGACATTTCCATGAAAGCCCCAGAAGTGACACACTGCAAGAAATGTTTTCTCTGCTGTGGAAGGGAGAGATCGAGAGGATCATGATTGCAATTACTTTCGGGTTCTACTGTTTTCCCTGGGAACGGTGAAGAGACTTCCTCATGTGCTGCAGCCCTAGGCTCTAGGGATTGCTTTTGCAGCCAGTGTCCCTTCTCTAGGGACTCATAGAGATGATGCGCCAAGGCTGTGTTTTGGACGTCAAGTAGATTAAAAGGTCTTCAGCCAGAAACTGGGAGAGACATGAGAGAGGGAAATTCTGGCAGGAGACTGTGCACAGCAGAAGTGACTGATCAGTTCTGATTTTCTTTGCAGCAGCAGTGGCTCCCGCTTCTCATCCTACACCTGGTCATTACCATGTCCTGTACCGCGGGTGTGGAGAAACGCAGTTGGGCTGGCATGGGGAGACATACTGCCTGGTTGGTGGCTACCGGCTCTACGGGGATGTTCCTTTGGCCACGCCAGCTAAGGTAGAAGCAGAGAAGCCAGTCCCCAGACGTGCTCCGAAGAGAAAGCACTCTCTGGAATGGTCGGACGAAGACCTGGGTTGCCCCAGACCCAAAATCCGGCGATTGGAGCTTTCAAGCAGCACAGGAATACAAGGTGCTTTGATTGTCAAGCAGGGTGGCCCAACCTCTGGGCACATCGCCTCTGCAAGAGCCACAGTAAACGAATGTCCCATATTTGCTTTTTCAAGGTGGCAGCAGGGAGTCCCCTCCTAAAGAAGGTTCTCTCTCATTGCCACACTATCCAAGGTTGCCACACATGTTCCTTCCTGTGGGCCTCATCAGGCTAAGGGCAGAGTTGTCTCTTTGCTTCTCTGAGTCGCACCATATGGTCTTAGTAACACCTCTTCACCCTGTTGACCATGTTTTTCACGGGGGCTGCTGCTGAGACTTTCTCTCATCCTTTCATGGTGGAGAGAGAGAGGATTCTAATGAATTTTACTTCCAGGGGAGAGGGGAGTGTTATGATTATGTTGTCATTTTCTATTATGTCCTTTTGTCATGAATTTATTTTCAATTTCATGTTAAAATGGGCCCACCATCCCCACTTAGTGAGGTCATTCAGCACCCTCATTTTGCACCTTCAACATCTCTCTCAGTATCACTTGGAAATGTTTGAAATGGCATGAGCTTGTCCTCACATTCCTATCAGCTGTAAATCCGGAGCCCCACCATGAACCTAACCATTGAGCAGAACACCTCTCCACTACCTGTGTAACACTGGGTAGGCCCCTTAACCTCTTGGTCTTTTTAAGTCCATAGTTATAAAAATGTGAAGGTGCTATGAATTTATATTTGGGGCGGGACAAGGTAGAGAAGAGTGTGTCTTTGCTTTTGTTCTTCCAAACTGGAATGTCTTCCCTCTCTTCCCCATGGAAGATGCTCCTTTGGCCTCGCCAGCCAAGGTGGAAGCAGAGAAGCCAGTCCCCAGACGTGCTCCGAAGAGAAAGCACTCTCTGGAAATGCCGGACGAAGACCTGGGTTGCTCCAGACCCAAAATCCGGCAATTGTAGCATGGTGGCAGGAGGCGGACCCCACAGAATCTTGCAGGTGAGTCACCCTGAAGAGAAGGCAATGGTTTAAATGCCTAAGGCAGCGAATGCCTCTTCCTGCACTGACACCCCCCGCCCCCCACTGCCCACTGCCACAGATTAGAACCTGCATCGTTTTGTCTGAGCCTTCCCCAGCCAGGAGCCTCCTTCTATACTAAATGGCCATAAGCCAGGAGCCTCAGAAACTGAGGTTTGTAATGAGAGTCTGCCCTGAACATCCCAGGGCTGAAGCTGGCCTGGAAGAAACCCTGACGTTCCTCTGCTTAATCCTCAGGGGCCCCTTTGTGAGCTGAAGAAAGAAAAGTCTAGAAAAAACGGATACCTGGGAGGGGAAGATGGCGGAAGAGTAAGACGCGGAGATCACCTTCCTCCCCACAGATACACCAGAAATACCTCTACACGTGGAACAACTCCTACAGAACACCTACTGAACACTGGCAGAAGACCTCAGACCTCCCAAAAGGCAAGAAACTCCCCACATACCTGGGTAGGGCCAAAGAAAAAACGAAAAAACAGAGACAAAAGAATAGGGACGGGACCTGCACCAGTGGGAGGGAGCTGTGAAGGAGGAAAGGATTCCACACACTAGGAAGCCCCTTCGCGGGAGGAGAGTGCGCGTGGCGGAGGGGGGAAGCTTAGGAGCCGCGGAGGAGAGCACAGCCACAGGGGTGCGGAGGGAAAGCGGAGAGATTCCCGCACAGAGGATAGGTGCCAACTGGCGCTCACCAGCCCGAGAGGTTTGTCTGCTCAGCCGCGGGGGTGGGCGGGGCTGCAAGCTGAGGATCGGGCTTTAGTCGGAGCGCAGGGAGAGGACTGGGGTTGGTGGCGTGAACATAGCCTGAAGGGGTTAGTGCACCACGGCTAGCCGGGAGGGAGTCCGGGAAAAGATCTGGAGCTGCCGAAGAGGCAAGAGACATTTTCTTCCCTCTTTGTTTCCTACTGCGCGAGGAGAGGGGATTAAGAGCGCTGCTTAAAGGAGCTCCAGAGACGGGCGCGAGTCGTGGCTAAAAGCGCGGACCCCAGAGACGGGCGTGAGATGCTAAGGCTGCTGCTGCCGCCACCAAGAAGGCTGTGTGCGAGCACAGGTCACTATCCACACCCCGCTTCCGCGGAGCCTGTGCAGCCCGCCACTGCCAGGTTCCCGGGATCCAGGGACAACTTCCCCGGGAGAACGCACGGTGAGCCTCAGGCTGGTGCAAAGTCACGCCGGCCTGTGGCGCCGCAGGCTCGCCCCGCACTCCGTGCCCCTCCCTCCCCCCGGCCTGAGTGAGCCAGAGCCCCCGAATCAGCGGCTCCTTTAACCCCGTCTTGTCTGAGTGAAAAACAGACGCCCTCCAGCGACCTACACGCAGAGGCGGGGCCCAATCCAAAGCTGAGCCCCTGGGAGCGGTGCAAACAAAGAACAGAAAGGGAAATCTCTCCCAGCAGCCTCAGAAGCAGCGGATTAAAGCTCCACAATCAACTTGATGTACCCTGCATCTGTGGAATACATGAATAGACAACGAATCATCCCAAATTGAGCAGGTGGACTTTGAGAGCAAGATTTATCATTTTTTCCCCTTTACCTCTTTTTGTGAGTGTGTATGTGTATGCTTCTCTGTGAGATTTTGCCTGTATAGCTCTGCTTCCACCATTTGTTCTAGGGTTCTATCTGTTTTTTAAAAAATTTTTTTCTTAATAACTTTTTATTTTAATAACTTTATTTTACATTACTTTATCTTCTTTCTTTCTTTCTTTCTCTCTCTCTTTCTTTCTTTCTTACTTTCTTTCTCTTTCTTTCTTTCTTTCTTTCCTTCCTTCCTTCCTTCCTTCCTTCCTTCCTTCTTTCCTTCCCTCATTTAGACAAAGAATCATCCCAAATTGAGGAGGTGGACTTTGAGAGCAAGATTTATGATTTTTTTCCCCTATTCCTCTTTTTGTGAGTTTGTAAGTGTATGCTTCTGTATGAGATTTTGTCTGTATAGCTTTGCTTCCACCATTTATCCAAAGGTTCTATCCGTTCGTTTTTTTTTTCTTAATAAGTAATTTTTAATTTAATAGCTTTATTATATTTTACTTTATTTTACTTTATCTTCTTTCTTTCTTTTTTCCTTCCTTCCCTCCTCCCTTCCTTCCTTCCTCCCACCGTCCCTCCCTCCCTCCATCCTTTCTTTCTTTCCTTCTTTCCTTCTTTTCTTCTTTCTTTCTTCCTTCCTTCCTTCCTTAAATTAAATTCAATATAGATATTTAAATTTAAGGTAAAACTAAATTATAATTTGAAATTATATGTGGAGTTTTATTTCCTAAAGAATATTTTGGAAATTTCAACTCCTATTTTAACTTATATTTTCAGAGAAGGTATTTGGTCCAAATGAAGAATATCTTCAATTATTGTTCTTCTATTGCAAGCAAAAAAGGATTTATACTTCTTTTCATGAAGTATGGTTGTTTGACAACAGAAGGATAAATATTTTATATTTTTAGAAACAACAGTCAGGCTACTGATATTCTTAATGAGTTTTAATAAATCTGAATGCTTCTTATCATCTACTCTTTAGCTGGTACCTGAGGAGTTGTATACCTCCGGGAAGATATGTGCTCCAGACCCGTAAATATGCAGTTCACAGAGCCCACCACCAGAGGACAATAATGAAGTAAAATCTTGAAACCATGTAGTGAAAATAGTGGGAGTTTAAATAAAAGCAACATTTCACAGTATGCTTTTCTGACCAATGTTATATCTAATAACCTAATGGATTATATGTACATGGATTCTGAAAAGTCAGCAGCACACTTCGCTGGTCAATTTCTATGATAAGGGGAACGGAATTTGAGTGTAGAAAAACAGTATACTTACATCTTAAAATTCCACCCCTACAGAATCTACTCACTATTGAAAACTGGTAAGAATAATAGCTTTCTGTGTCTCAGTGACCAGTTAACATTTTCAAGAGTAGAATTTATCTTCCTATGATGCTCAAATACACAGGGAAAATGCATATCTAGGACAGTGGATAAACTCTATATGACATGAGAAAATAGTTATTCAAATGGAAAAAGTATAAGATCTACAAGGCACAGTTTTATATGCATTAGTGTGGATATATACGTAAAGAAGCTCTAAGAAACATAAAAATCACTTCCAGGAAGTAATTTTAGGTAGAAGAGAATTAACATGGATGAGGAAGAAAAGAGAGTTGGTTTTAAAATGGTTTCATTTACTTGTTTTTTTGTTTGTTTATTTATTTGGTCTTTGGAATATAAGAAAACAGTGGCTTTCAGATCAGTATCCCAGTGGACCAAAGGGACCGAGGTCTATCCTGGAGCCCGGCCATTGTTTGACTATCTTGTAATAATCCTGGTGAAATACAACCAAGTCATTTGAACTATAAGCATCCTCTCTGACAATAAACTTAAGACACCAACATTATATATTAAAGAAAGTAAAGAGAGAATACTGTTTTCTTTAGAGAGAAAATACAGATCCTGGACCAAATCAATAATGTCAGCAAACCTCATGGGTATAAAATATTCTGCTGCCTATCATTTAGAACATGCCTCTACAAGAGGGAAACTGGGCGATAATTTCCCCAGATTTTATGTTTAATCCAAATATTTTAGATAAGAGGCATCTCTAGTAAAACATTGTATTATTGATTCTTTCCAATATGATAGCTCACAGGAGTTCCTCTTTCCTTCTCAAATACATATGGGGAAATGGAGGTGGGTGGGGGTTAGAGGAAGTATCTAAATAGAGCATAATAATCAACAGTGTGTTTTTTAAAAATAGAAATTTCTATTCAAATTGTTTCCAGAGACAGAAACACACAGAGACAATTCCATGTGACAAGAGTGAAAGAGACCAGAGTGATGCAGCTGCAAATCAAAAAACTGCCAACACCAGTGATTGATGGCCACCACCAGAATCTGGTTAAGACAAAGAAGGATCCTCCCTCCCCTTGAGGCGTCAGAAAGAACATGGTCCTCTCAACACTTTGAGTTTGAACTTCTGGCCTCTAGAGCTGTGATAAAATAAATTTCTGTTCTCTTAAGCTAACAAGTTTGTGGTATCTTGTTATGGTAGCCCTAGAGATGACAGTATTTGATTCCTGAGCTGGCAACTGTATGTTGATTATGTAATGACTATGCCAAGATAATCAACAGACACAAAGATAAAGGCAAAACTGAGACTAAGCCCAGTTCTTTTTATTCCCAGAATAATAAATGATTTTTTAATTAATTTAGATCTCTTTGTCTAACCCCTCTGCTTTGCAGAAGAGTATGTGGGACCAATCAAGTATTAATATGTTATACTTTCATTTTAATTCATCTCAAATTATTTCTAATTCCCCTTACGAGTTCTTACTTGACCCATGAATTATTTAGGAATATATTCTTTAATTTCCATTTGTGATTTTCAACAAATTTCTTTCTGTTAACGATTTCTTATTGCATTCTGTTGTCATCTGAGAGCACTCTTCGTATGGTTTATATCCTTTAAAATGTACTGAAATTTGTTTTATGCTCTAGCATATAGTATATCCATGTGCATTTGAAAAGAATGTATATTCTGATGCTGTTGGGTGGAATGTTTTATAGATGGCTGTTAGGTCTACTTGATTGATAATGCTGTTCAAGGTTTTTATTTTCTTGTTGATTTTCTGTCTGTGCTGCTATTGAAAGAAGGGTATTAAAGTATACGACTATTATTGTAGAACTGTCTGTTTCTCTTTTCTGTTGTGTCGATTTTGCTTCATTGTATTTTGAAGTCCTGTTGTTACATGCATATAAGTTTATAATTATTATGCATTCTAGATGGAATAATCATTTTATCATTTTAAAATGTCTTTGTCTCTGGTAAAAATTTTGTCTTAAAATGTAACTTTTTTCTGATATTTTCTTAGCCACTCCGGTTTTGTTGTTGTTGTTTTGTTTTGTTTTTACTGTTATGGTATATCTATTCCAACCCTTTTACACTTCACCTATATATTTTCTTTTTTTTTTTTTAACATCTTTATTGGGGTATAATTGCTTTACAAAGGTGTTTTAGTTTCCTCTTTATAACAAAGTGAATCAGTTACACACATACATATGTTCCCATATCTCTTCCCGCTTGCGTCACCCTCCCTCCCACCCTCCCTATCCCACCCCTCCAGGCGGTCACAAAGCACCGAGCTGATATCCCTGTGCTATGCGGCTGCTTCCCACTAGTTATCTACCTTACGTTTGTTAGTGTATATATGTCTATGCGTCTCTCTCGCTTTGTCACAGCTTACCCTTCCCCCTCTCCATATCCTCAAGTTCGTTCTCTAGTAGGTCTCTGTCTTTATTCCTTTCTTACCCCCAGGTTCTTCATGACATTTTTTTTTCTTAAATTCCATATATATGTGTTAGCATATGGTATTTGTCTTTCTCTTTCTGACTTATTTCACTCTGTATGACAGACTCTAGGTCTATCCACCTCATTACAAATAGCTGAATTTCATTTCTTTTTATGGCTGAGTAATATTCCATTGTATATATGTGCCCCATATTCTTTATCCATTCATCGGATGACGGGCACTTAGGTTGTTTCCATCTCCGGGCTATTGTAAATAGAGCTGCAATGAACATTTTGGTACATGACTCTTTTTGAATTTTGGTTTTCTCAGGGTATATGCCCAGTAGTGGGATTGCTGGGTCATATGGTAGTTCTATTTGTAGTTTTTTAAGGAACCTCCATAGTGTTCTGCATAGTGGCTGAACCAATTCACATTCCCACCAGCAGTGAAAGAGTGTTCCCTTTTCTCCACACCCTCTCCAGCATTTATGGTTTCTAGATTTTTGATGATGGCCATTCTGACTGGTGTGAGATGATATCTAATTGTAGTTTTGATTTGCATTTCTCTAATGATTAATGATGTTGATCATTCTTTCATGTGTTTGTTGGCAGTCTGTATATTTTCTTTGGAGAAATGTCTATTTAGATTTTCTGCCCATTTTTGGATTGGCTTGTTTTCTTTTTTTGTTATTGAGCTGCATGTGCTGCTTGTAAATTTTGGAAATTAATCCTTTGTCAGTTGCTTCAGTTGCAAATATTTTCTCCCATTCTGAGGGTTGTCTTTTGGTCTTGTTTATGGTTTCCTTTGCTGTGCGAAAGCTTTGAAGTTTCATTAGGTCCCATTTGTTTATTTTTGTTTTTATTTCCATTTCTCTAGGAGGTGGGTCAAAAAGGATCTTGCTGTGATTTATGTCATAGAGTGTCCTGCCTATGTTTTCCTCTAAGAGTTTCATAGTTTCTGGGCTTACACGTACGTGTTTAATCCATTTTGAGCTTATTTTTGTGTATGGTGTTAGGGAGTGATCTAATCTCATACTTTGACATGTACCTGTCCAGTTTTCCCAGCACAATTTATTGAAGAGGCTGTCCTTTCTCCACTGTACATTCCTGCCTCCTTTATCAAAGATAAGGTGACCATATGTGCGTGGGTTTATCTCTGGGCTTTGTATCGTGTTCCATTCATCTATCTTTCTGTTTTTGTGCCAGTACCATACTGTCTTGATTACTGTAGCTGTGTAGTATAGCCTGAAGTCAGGAAGCCTGATTCCTCCAGCTCCGTGTTTCGTTCTCAAGGTTGTTTTGGGTATTTGGGGTCTTTTGTGTCTTCATACAAGTTATGAAATTTTTTGTTCTAGTTCTGTGAAAAATGCATTCAATTTGCATTGAATCAGTAGATTGCTTTGGGTAGTAGAATCATTTTCACAATGTTGATTCTTCCAATCCAAGAACATGGTATATCTCTCCATCTATTTGTATCATCTTTAATTTCTTTTATTAGTGTCTTATAATTTTCTGCATACAGGTCTTTTGTCTCCTTAGGTAGGTTTATTGCTAGATATTTTATTCTTTTTGTTGCAATGGTAAATGGGAGTGTTTTCTTGATTTCACTTTCAGATCTTTCATCATTAGTATATAGGAATGCAAGAGATTTCTTTGCATTAATTTTGTATCCTGCAACTTTACCAAATTCATTGGTTAGTTCTAGTAGTTTTCTGGTAGCATCTTTAGGATTCTGTATGTATAGTATCATGTCATCTGCAAACAGTGACAGGTTTACTTCTTCTTTTCCGATTTGGATTCCTTTTATTTCCTTTTCTTCTCTGATTGCTGTGCCTAAAACTTCCAAAACTATATTGAATAAGAGTGGTGACAGTGTGCAACCTTGTCTTGTTCCTGATCTTAGTGGAAATGGTTTCAGTTTTTCACTGTTGAGGATGATGTTGGCTGTGGGTTTGTCATATATGGCCTTTATTATGTTGAGGAAAGTTCCCTCTATGCCTACTTCCTGCAGGGTTTTTATCATAAATGGGTGTTGAATTTTGTCAGAAGATTTCTCTGCATGTATTGAAATGATCATATGGTTTTTCTCCTTCAATTTGTCATTATGGTTTATCACATTGATAGATTTGTGTATATTGAAGAATCCTTGCATTCCTGGGATAAACCCTACTTGATTATGGTGTATGATCCTTTTAATGTTCTGTTGGATTGTGTTTGCTAGTATTTTGTTGAGGACTTTGCATCTATGATCATCAGTGATATTGGCCTGTAGTTTTCTTTCTTTGTGACATCCTTGTCTGGTATTGGAATCAAGGTGATGTTGGCCTCGTACAATGAATTTGGGAGTGTTCCTCCCTCTGCTATATTTTGGAAGAGTTTGAGAAGGATAGGTGTTAGCTGTTCTCTAAATGTTTGATAGAATTCGCCTGTGAACCCATCCGGTCCTGGGCTTTGGTTTGTTGGAAGATTGTTAATCACAGTTTCAATTTCAGTGCTTGTGATTGGTCTGTTCATATTTTCTATTTCTTCCTGATTCAGCCTTGGCAGTTTGTGCATTTCTAAGAATTTGTCCATGTCTTCCAGGTTGTCCATTTTATTGGCATAGAGTTGCTTGTAGTAATCTCTCATGATCTTTTGTATTGCTGCAGTGTCAGTTGTTACTTCTCCGTTTTCGTTTCTAATTCTATTGATTTGAGTCTTCTCCCTTTTTTTCTTGATGAATCTGGCTAATGGTTTATCAATTTTGTTTATCGTCTGAAAGGACCAGCTTTTAATTTTATTGATCTTTGCTATCATTTCCTTCATTTCTTTTTCATTTATTTCTGATCTGATCTTTATGATTTCTGTCCTTATGCTAACTTTGGGGTATTTTTTGTCCTTCTTTCTCTAATTGCATTAGGTGCAAGGTTAGGTTGTTTATTCGAGATGTTTCCTGTTTCTTAAGCTCGGATTGTATTGCTATAAACTTCCCTGTTAAAACTGCTTTTACTGCATCCCATAGGTTTTAGATCACAGTGTCTCCATTGGCATTTGTTTCTGGTATATTTTGATTTCCTCTTTGATTTCTTCAGTGATCACTTCGTTATTAAGTAGTGTGTTGTTTAGCCTCCGGGTGCTTGTATCTTTTACAGATCTTTTCCTGTAATTGATATCTATTCTCATAGCGTTGTGGTCGGAAAAGATACTTGATACAATTTCAATTTCCTTAAATTTACCTAGGCTTGATTTGTGACCCAAGATATGATCTATGCTGGAGAATATTCCATGAGGCTTGAGAAAAATGTGTATTCTGTTGTTTTGGATGGAATGTCCTATAAATATCAATTAAGTCCATCTTGTTTAATGTATCATTTAAAGCTTGTGTTTCCTTATTTATTTTCATTTTGGATGATCTGTCCATTAGTGAATCTGGGGTGTTGAAGTCCCCTACTATCAATGTGTCACTGTCGATTTACCCTTTTATGGCTGTTAGTATTTGCCTTATGTATTGAGGTGCTCCTACGTTGGGTGCATAAATATTTACAATTGTTATATCTTCTTCTTGGATCGATCCCTTGATCATTATGTAGTGTCCTTCTTTGTCTCTTCTAATAGTCTTTATTTTAAAGTCTATTTTGTCTGATATGACAATTGCTACTCCAGCTTTTTTTGGATTTCCATTTGCATGGAATATCTTTTTTCATCCGTTAACTTTCAGTCTGTGTGTGTCTCTATGTCTGAAGCAGGTCTCTTGTAGACAGCATATATATGGGTCTTATTTTTTTATCCATTCATCCAGTCTGTGTCTTTTGGTTGGAGGATTCAATCCATTAACATTTAAGGTAATTATCGATATGTATGTTCCTATTCCCATTTACTTAATTGTTTTGTGTTGGGTATTATATGTCTTTTCCTTCTCTTGTGTTTCTTGCCTAGAGAAGTTCCTTTAGCATTTGTTGTAAAGCTGGTTTGGTAGTGCTGAACTCTCTCAGCTTTTGCTTGTCTGTAAATGTTTTAATTTCTCCATCAAACCTGAATGAGATCCTTGCATGGTAGAGTCATCATGGTTGCAGGTTTTTCTCCTTCATCACTTTAAATATGTCCTGCCAGTCCCTTCTGGCTTGCAGAGTTTCTGCTGAAAGATCAGCTCTTAACCTTATTGGGATTCCCTTGTATGTTATTTTTTGCTTTTCCCTTGCTGCTTTCAATAATTTTTCTTTATATTTAAATTTTGGCAGTTTGATTAATACGTGTCTTGGCATATTTCTCCTTGGATTACCCTGTATGAGACTCTCTGTGCTTCCTGGAGTTGATTAACTATTTCCTTTCCCATATTAGGGAAGTTTTCAACTATAATCTCTTCAAATATTTTCTCAGTCCCTTTCTTTTTCTCTTCTTCTTCTGTAACCCCTATAATTCGAATGTTAGTGAATTTAGTGTTGTCCCAGAGGTCTCTGAGACTGTCCTAAGTTATTTTCATTGTTTTTTCTTTATTCTGCTCTGTAGTGGTTATTTCCACTACTTTAGCTTCCGGGTCACTTATCCATTCTTCTGCCTCAGTTATTCTGGTATTCATCCATTCTAGAGGTATTTTTTGTTTTTTTGTTTTTTTGTTTTTTTGTTTTTGCAGTACGTGGGCCTCTCACTGTTGTGACCTCTCCCATTGTGGAGCACAGACCCCGAATGCGCAGGCTCAGTGGCCATGCCTCACGGGACCAGCCGCTCCACGGCATGTGGGATCTTCCCAGACCGGGGCAGGAACCCGTGTCCCCTGCATCGGCAGACGGACTCTCAACCACTGCGCCACCAGGGAAGCCCCTTCTGGAGTATTTTTAATTACATTTATTGTGTTGTTCATTGTTGCTTGTTTCATCTTTAATTCTTCTAGGTACTTGTTAAAGGTTTCTTGCATTGTCTCTATTCTATTTCCAAGATTTTAGATCATCTTTATATCATTATTCTGAATTCTTTTCAGGTAGACTGCCTAATTCCTCTTCATTTCTTAACTCTGGTGGGTTTTTGTCTTGCCCCTTCATCTGCTGTGTGTTTTTCTCTCTTCTCATTTTGCTTATCGTACTGTGTTTGTGGGTCTCCTTTTTGCAGGCTGCAGGTTCATACTTCCTGTTGTATTTGGTGTCTGTCCTCAGTGGCTAAAGTTGGTTCAGTGGGTTGTGTAGGCTTCCTGGTGGAGGGGAGTACTGCCTGTGTTCTGGTGGATGAGGCTGGATCTTGTCTTTCTGGTGGGCAGGTCCACGTCTGGTGGTGTGTTTTGGGGTGTCTGTGGACTTATTATGATTTTAGGCAGCTTCTCTGCTAATTGGTGAGGTTGTGGTCCTGTCTTGCTAGTTGTTTGCCATAGGGTGTCCAGCACTGTAGCTTGCTGGTCGTTGAGTGAAGTTGGGTGTTGGTGTTGAGATGGAGATCTCTGGGAGATTTTTGCCATTTGATATTACGTGGAGCTGGGAGATCCCTTGAGGACGAGTGTCCTGAGTTGGCTCTCCCACCTCAGAGGCACAGCACTGATTCCTGGCTGTAGCACCAATAGCGTTTCATCCACACGGCTCAGAATAAAAGGGAGAAAAATTAGAAAGAAAGAAAAAAAGAAAGAGGATAAATAAAATAAAGTAAGGTAAAATAATATAAAGTTATTAAAATAAAAAATAATTAGAAAAAAATTTTTTTAAAAAGTAAAACATAAAAAACAAAAAAGGATGGATAGAAGCCTAGGACAAATGGTGAAAGCAAAGTCTACAGACAAAATCTCACACAGAAGCATACACATACACACTCACAAAAAGAGGAAAAGGGAAAAAAATAATAAATCTTGCTCTCAAAGTCCACCTCCTCAGTTTGGGATGATTCGTTGTCTCTTCAGGTATTCCACAGATGTTGGGTACATCAAGTTGATTGTGGAGATTTAATCTGCTGCTCCTGAGGCTGCTGGGAGACATTTCCCTTTCTCTTGTTTGCACAGCTCCCGGGGTTCAGCTTTGGATTTGGCCCCACCTCTGCTTGTGGTTGCCGGAGGGCGTCTGTTCTTCGCTCAGACAGGACAGGGTTAAAGGAGCCGCTGATTCGGGGGATCTGGCTCACTCAGCCCGGGAGGAAGGAGGGGTACGGATTGCGGGGCGAGCCTGTGGCAGCAGAGGCCGGCGTGACTTTGCACCAGCCTGAGGCGCGCTGTGTGTTCATCCAGGAAGTTGTCCCTGGATCCCGGGACCCTGGCCATTGCGGGCTGCACAGGCTCCCCGGAAGGGAGGTGTGGAGAGTGACCTGTGCTCGCACACAGGCTGATTGGTGGCGGCAGCAGCAGCCTTAGCGTCTTATGTCCGTCTCTGGGGTCTGCACTTTTAGCCGTGGCTCGCGCCCATCTCTGGAGCTCCTTTAAGCAGCACTCTTAACCCCCTCTCCTTGCGCACCAGGAAACAAAGAGGGAAGAAAAAGTCTCTTGCCTCTTTGGCCGGTCCAGACTTTTTTCCGGACTCCCTCCCGGCTAGCCGTGGTGCACTAACCCCCTGCAGGCTGCGTTCACACTGCCAAACCAAGTCCTCTCCCTGTGCTCAGGCCGAAGCCCGATCCTCAGCTGCCAGCCTCGCCTGCCCTGGCTGGTGAGCAGACAAGCCTCAGGCTGGTGCATGCTGGTGACGACCGATCCTCTGTGCGGAAATCTCTCTGCTTTTCCCTCTGCACGCCTGTTGCTGTGCTCTCCTCCGCGGCTCTGAAGCTCCCCCCTCCGCCACCCGCAGTCTCTGCCCGCGAAGGGTCTTCCTAGTGTATGGAATCCTTTCCTCCTTCACGGCTCCATCCTACTGCTGCCAGTCCCATCCCTATTCTTTTGTCTCTGTTTATTCTTTTTTCTTTTGCCCTACCCAGGTACGTGGGGAGTTTCTTGCCTTTTGTGAGGTCTGAGGTCTTCTGCCAGCGTTCAGTAGGTGTTCTATAGGAGCAGTTCCACATGTAGATGTATTTGTGATGTATCTGTGTGGAGGAAGGTGATCTCAGCGTCTTACTCTTCTGCCATCTTCCCACACTGAGATTTTTAAATCGAACAATTGTTTTTTGATGTCAAAGTGTGTTTTGCTTTGTTGTGTATTTTGTTTTTTAAAGTATGTAGCCATTTTTTCCTTTTTTTTTTCGGAACGTGGGCCTCTCACCGCTGTGGCCTCTCCCGTTGCGGGGCACAAGCTCCGGACACGCAGGCTCAGCAGCCATGGCTCACAGGCCCAGCCGCTCCGCAGAATGTGGGATCCTCCCAGACAGGGGCACGAACCCATGTCCCTTGCATTGGCAGGCAGACTCTCAACCACTGCGCCAACAGGGAAGTCCCATTTTTTCCTTTTCTGTTCAACCGCAGTTGTCTTATTCACTTTTAAAAGTTGCCAAAGGGCTTCCGGAAATATGGTGGAATGGTAAGATGGGGAGATCACCTTCCTCCCCACAGATACACCAGAAATACATCTACACGTGGAGCAACTCCTACAGAACACCTACTGAACGCTGGCAGAAGACCTCAGACCTCCCAAAAGGCAAGAAACCCCCCACGTACCTGGGTAGGGCAAAAGAAAAAAGAATAAACAGAGACAAAAGGATAGGGACGGGACCTGCACCAGTGGGAGGGAGCTGTGAAGGAGGAAAGGGTTCCACACACTAGGAAGCCCCTTTGCGGGCAGAGACTGCGGGTGGCGGAGGGGGAACCTTCAGAGCAACGGAGGAGAGCACAGCCACAGGGGTGCGGGGGGCAAAGTGGAGAGATTCCCACACAGAAGATCGGTGCCGACTGGCACTCACCAGCCCGAGAAGTTTGTCTTCTCCCCCATCGGGGCGGGTGGGGCTGGGAGCTGAGGCTCGGGCTTTGGTCGGAGCGCAGGGAGAGGACTGGGTTTGGCTGCGTGAACACAGCCTGCAGGCATTTACTGCGCCACGGCTGGCCTGGAGGGAGTCTGGGGAAAAGTCTGGAGCTGCCGAAGAGGCAAGAGACTTTTTCTTCCCTCTTTGTTTCCTGGTGCGCGAGGAGAGGGGATTAAGCGTGCTGCTTAAAGGAGCTCCAGAGACGGGCACGAGTCGCGGATGAAAGCGCAGAACCCAGAGATGGGCATGAGACGCTAAGGCTGTTGCTGCTGCCACCAAGAAGCCTGTGTGTGAGCACAGGTCACTACCCACACCCCGCTTCCGGGGAGCCTGTGCAGCCCGCCACTGCCAGGTTCCCGGGATCCAGGGACAACTTCCCCGGGAGAACGCACGGTGAGCCTCAGGCTGGTGCAAAGTCACACCGGCCTGTGGCGCCGCAGGCTCGCCCCGCACTCCGTGCCCCTCCCTCCCCCCGGCCTGAGAGAGCCAGAGCTCCCGAATCACCGCCTCCTTTAACCCCGTCCTGTCTGAGTGAAGAACAGACGCCCTCCAGCGACCTACACGTAGAGGCGGGGCCAAATCCAAACCTGAGCCCCTGGGAGCTGTGAGAACAAAGAAGAGAAAGGGAAATCTCTCCCAGCAGCCTCAGAAGCAGTGGATTAAAGCTCCACAATCAACTTGATGTACCCCGCATCTGTGGAATACATGAATAGACAACGAATCATCCCAAATTGAGGAGGTGGACTTTGAGAGCAAGATTTATCATTTTTTCCCCGTTACCTCTTTTTGTGAGTGTGTATGTGTATGCTTCTCTGTGAGATTTTGCCTGTATAGCTTTGCTCCCACCATTTGTCCTAGGGTTTTATCCGTCTGTTTTTTTTTAATTTTTTTCTTAATACTTTTTAATAACTTTATTTTATTTTACTTTATCTTCATTCTTTGTTTCCTTCCTTCCCTCCTTTAGACAACCAATCATCCCAAATTCAGGAGGTGGACTTTGAGAGCATGATTTATGATTTTTTCCACTTTTCCTCTTTTTGTGAGTTTGTATGTGTATGCTTCTGTGTGAGATTTTGTCTGTATAGCTTTGCTTCCACCATTTGTCCTAGGGTTCTATCTGTCCGTTTTTTTCTCTCTTAATAATTATTTTTTTTATTTTAATAATTTTATTATATTTTATCTTATTTTATTTCATTTTACTTTATCTTCTTTCTTTCTTTCTTCCTTCCTTCCTCCCTCCCTCCCTCCCTTCTTTCTTTGTACTGCTACTAATTCTTTCTTTCTAATTTTTCTCCCTTTTCTTGTGAGCCGTGTGGATGAAAGGCTCTTGGTGCTGCAGCCAGGAGGCAGTGCTGTGCCTCTGAGGTGGGAGAGCCAACTTCAGGACACTGGTCCACAAGAGACCTCTCAGCACTACATAATATCAAATGGCAAAAATCTCCCAGAGATCTCCATCTGAACACCAGCACCCAGCTTCACTCAACGACTACCAAGCTACAGTGCTGGACATTCTATGCCAAACAACTAGCAAGACAGGAACACAACCCCACGCATTAGCACAGAGGCTGCCTTAAATAATAATGAGCCCACAGACACCCCAAAACACACCACCAGATGTGGACCTGCCCACCAGAAAGACAAGATCCAGCCTCATCCACCAGAACACAGGCACTAGTCCCCATACAACCATACAACCAAGCAATTCCACTCAGGTAGTTACCTGAGAGAAATGAAAACATATATGTTCACACACAGACTTGCACATGAACAGTCATAGCAGCATGATTCATAATAGCCAATGAGTAGAAACAATCATAATTACCACTATTACTACAATAATATATGGACCTGTTGCTTAAGGGAGAGGCCAGGGCTCTAGATATAAAACTGAGCATCACTAACATACAGATGGTATAAAAGCCATGATCTGGTCTGGATCATCTAGGGGGAAAGTACAGATGGCAAACAGTAAAGGACCCATATTAGAGCTCTGAGGCATTCCAACAGTTAGAAATTGAGCAGAGGAAGAAAAAAAGAGATAGAGGAAGAGAGGATAATAGGGAGTATGGTCTCTTGTGTCTTGGAAGCTATCAGAGGGAAAGTTTCAAGGAGGGAAGAGTCAGCCATATCTAATCTGCTGAGAGGCCAAGTAAGATAAGCAGTATTTTCCAAAAATTGCCATCGTTGGTAACTTGAACAAATGCAGCTTTAGTGGAGATATGAAAACAGAAGACTGATGTAAGTTTGTTAAAAATTGAATTAGAGGTGAAGAAGTAGAGAAAATAAGTATGGACAATTCCTACACGGTGTTTAGATCTAAATGGGAGTAGAAAAACGAGGTGGTAGCTGAAAGATGATATGGGGTCAAGAATTTTTTTCCTAGATAAAGATAGGATATAATAATAGCATAGATCTGTATGACAGATGAACGATCCAGTAGACAGGCAGAGATTGGCAATGCAAGAGCAGAGAGAGAATATAAACAACAGAATGCTGGAGAGAGTAAGGGAATGGCATCCAGAGCACAAGTAATACTGTTTACAATTGTATAAGGACACTTTTTTCCCACTGTAAAAGAGATAAAGCAGGAAAGACAGGTCAAGTACAACTAAGTTTATAGATCTGGTAGTGGAACTATGAGGGAGTTCTCTCTCATGGTTTCTACTTTCTCAATGCTCAAAAGAAATACAGAACCTAGGGTGTAGGAGGTTTAAGAAGGGAAGATAAGGTACAATATGCATTACCCCGTCTTGTCTTCCTAAGTTCAGAATCTATTAAGAAAAGCCACACAATAATGATAGATGATGATCAAAACATCACCTTTATTACTGATAAAGCTAATTGGAATATGTCCCTTTTTAGATCTGTAGCATATGGGCTTAGTAACACTTTGTCCCTTCAGTTGACAGTTTTACTCACTCAGCTACAGGCCTCACCTGCTTCCATATGGGGAAGCACAAAATGTGTGCATCCTTTAGACAAGCTTACTTCTAAAAGGAGGAGAAAACTGAGAAGGGACTAGATAAGTACGCTTGCTTTTTCTCTAAAACTAACAAATGAGGAGGAGGAGTGCTGAGGGGCGGATAGGACTAGAAATGTTCCTCCCATGCTTTCCTTCTTAGGGATTGAAATGGAATTTCATCTTCACTTTGGAAACATGAAGTATGGGACTTACGCATCTCCTACAGTAGTACAAGATGATCATCTAAGTCTGTAATTCGCAAACTTTTGGGTCTCAGAACTCTTCAAAATTATTAAGAGCTTTTGTATATGTTGGTCATATCTATTGATATTTACTACATTAGATTAAAACAGAAAATTTTAACACATCAGAGTATATGAAAACACATTCCATTATCCATTGGAGCAATGATACCATCATACTTAATTTAGTCTCTGGAAAGATCTTTCCAGAGGATGAGAGTAAAAAGGGAAAATAATACCTTAATATTTATTATTTTGAAAAGTTTTGATTTTGTGAACCACTTATAAAAGTCTCAGGAACCAACCCCACCTCCAGAGGTCCCTGCACCACAACTTAAGAACAGGTGATATATGAGAATGGAATAGTAGATGTATTTGAGAAACATAACAGAATTGCTAAGTAGAGTTTAGTGCCTAGTTTTAGCCATTAATTTAAAGAGAAACCAATGAATTCCATTTCTGGCCAAGATGAAGAAACAAGGACCAATTCACCCTCCTGCCTTAAACAACCATTAGCCAGACAAAATGCATGAAACAGTGGTTTTCAAGACACTAGATATCAGGCAACAAAGGACAGTGATCTCTAAGTGATAGGAAACAACTGAGGTCAGCCTTATGACAGCCTGACTACCCAAGCTTACTGCCTTGGGAGAGTTTCCAGCTATACTACAGGGTAGGGAAGTAAGGCGGGGCCCAGAGGAAGCTCAGAGTTGAAGAGACGGGGCTGGGAGTTAGGGTAGACGGAGGCAGATAGAGTTTATAGGACAGAGCACCAAAGAGGAGAAGTACACAGACAGAGAACTCCAGAGATCCGCAGAGCGCTCCTCTCAAATATTCAGCAGCACTGATCAATGCAGGATGTAGAAGGAAGTAAGCCAAAAGCCATTGTTCTGCAATGAACAATAGGGAAAAACCAGGAAGTTTGTAGAGAAGTACTGCCTAATGGCATGATCTTCAGAAGAGCTAGAGTCTTTAGGGAATGGAGAAGAAATTATAGTTTGGAAGTGGCACTGGGGACAAAGGAGGTATGTATTGGGATGGCCAAAAAGTTCGTACAGGTTTTTGTAAGATCTTGTAGAAGAAGCCAAACAAACTTTTTGGCCAAGCCAATACATACATACATATATATACATACACACACACACACACACACACACACACACACACACCCTATTACATGGTTCTGGGAGATAAGAGATAAGATGTTAATCCATTATTATAGCAACTTTTGATTTTTTTAAAATACAATGCTGATGAGCACTAGACATAAGTTTTGAATGGAAAATATATTTGGTTTTTTTTTTTAGTTGGAAAGAAGATTCCCAGTCTACAGCTTGTCTTTTCATTTTCTATAGCATCTTCTGAAGTGTAAAATTTTTCAATTTTTTTGAAGTTCAATTATCAAAGAATTTTTTTAATAGGTCTTGTTTCTGATGTCATATATAAGAGCTCTTTGCTTAACCCAAGATCATGAAGATTTTCTTCTATGTTTACATTTAGGTGATGATTCATTCTACTTCTGAAATAAACCTTAATTCTATCTGATTTTTCGATCTCCAGGATTGGTCTGGAAATTCTACTCTTGCCCTTCTCCAATCAAGTTTATACATAGCAGTGAGTGATATCTCCTAAACTTAAATTTAATCATGTTATTTCCCTGAAAAACTCACTTTAATGGCTTTCCATTGTACTTGGAATAAATTTCTAACCTTTTTATGATGATAGTCAACAGCCTCCCCTTACCACTTCAATCTCATCTCATAAAATAAAAACAACTTTGAATTAGAAGAAAAAAACCTTTGAGCTTGTCAGCTAACTTTCGTAGTTGTTCAAGAATATTTTATTTACAGCGTATTTGTTATTTTTGTAATTCAAAAGGCCCAGATTAAAACTGTACACTAACTTAAGAAAGACGGTCTTTCATCTGGATTTTGTGCCCATCCACTTTCTATGAGAGAGATCATAAGTGCTCGATGAGGTATATCAAATGGCAAACTTTCTTCAGTAGTGTCAGGTCGATGTCCTTGTGACACACTATACATAATCTGCAAAGGATTGGTGACTTCTGTCAAAACAAATATATTTCATTCATTAGAAATATATTATGATTTAATATATTAAATACATTCTAAAGCCAACCAAATGAACATGAGGGAATCTTAAAATCTTAGGAATAATTCATTACTTCCCTTTCTGTCAAAGGAATATTTAGATCCCAGCTATTGTCAGACTTGCTGCCTCTCGTGGGAGGAGTTTATATCTTCACCTCTTTAATTCTGGGCTTGGCCATGTGATTTGATTTGGCCAATGGAGTATGAAGAGAGCAGAGTAAAACAGAGCTCAGCAGAGCTGAGCAGAACCTAGCAGAGCCAAGAAGGGCCACAGCAACTAATAACCCAATGTGAATGAAAAATAAATGTTTAGTTTGTAAACTACTGAGATTCTGAGGTTGTTACACAGCAAACTGACCTAAATGAACCTCAAAATAAAGAAAGAGACAATATTATCAGAAAATTTTTAAAGTATTCTTCAGTATTTGCTGGTCTTTAGAAGAAGCACTAGTTAAATTTTCATACAAACGATTTTATAGCTGGAATGAATCTTAGGAATAAGAATTCAAAATTCTTATTTTGCAGATAAAAAAAATGAGGACTTAAGAGATTTAGTGGCTTATAATAGAGTTAATTACTATCAGAACAAGAAGAATCTACACATTTTTCTGATCCTTAATCCAGTACTTTCCAACATACAGTGGATTCACAATGACAAATTGTTGTTTTTCTAGTGTGTTTTCCACAAAATGACTGTTAGGCAGATTTAAAATAAGTGATCTTTATTCAGATAGTTCTGAGTATGACTTACCAATATGATGTCACCTAGAATAAGGAAGTCAAAGTACACTTACCTTCAAAAGGCTGCTTTCTAGATAAGACTTCCCATGTGATAACTGCATAGCTGTTTAAGATAAAAATATACATATAGTACTTTATAAACTATTCATAATAAACTAAAATGGTACTGATTTTAAAAGCTGACTGTGAGATACCATTTTTTAAAGTAATAATGTAGTGAAATGCTGCTTAAAGAATCACTGTATAGAACCAAGATGATGAATATTCATATACAGTTTTGTTTTGAAAGGGAATTAATTCAATTTGAAAAATTAGGAAATTACTGTAATAAGAACTTGAAGTTATAGGCAAGGATAACTTGTGGATGATTCTTTCACACCTAGATAAGCTATGCCCTTTAACTACATGATTCCATTATTCACACAAAATAAAGAGCAATAAAAAAGGCTGTCTCATGTAGCCCTATTCTATTGACTCTTTTTCTGGTGTAAGTACTGTCTCTTTTGGTAGTGTTAAATGTTAATTGCACTGTTTCCCTCCCCCTATCAAGGTCACATATGATAAAAACCCTTGAATATTATAAATTGATAGGACAACAAGATATGCTTTAATAATTTTTAAGGATGTAAAAGTAGCTTAAGGCGAGGCATCAGGACTTCCCTGGTGGCGCAGTGGTTAATACTCCATGCTCCCAATGCAGAGGGTCCGAGTTTGATCCCTGGTCAGAGAACCAGATCCCACATGCATTCTGCAACTAAGGAACCTGCATGCTGCAACCCAGGAGCCCATGCGCCGCAACCAAGGAGCCCACCGCCGCAACCAAATAAATAATAAATATTAAAAAGAAAAAAAAAAGCAAGGCATCTTTATTTTCATATTTTTAATTTTTAATTTTTTTTTTTTGGCTGCACCACACAGCTGTGGGATCTCAGTTCCCTGACCAGGGACTGAACCTAGGCCACGGCAGTGAAAACCGGGATCCTAACCACTAGACCACCAGGGAACTCCCAAAGCAAGGCATCTTTAATATGAAAAACATTAACCACTGTCTCTAATTTATTTTCACCACACTTATGAGAGAAGCATAAAAATCACACTTTTAAAATGTAGCTTCAAAATTCGGATTGATTAATCTTGTTTTTTAGACAAGGTTAACTCTGAGCAAAAGTAACATGCTGTACCTGTATATATCATGCTTGATAGTAGCCCTTGATTTTTGTCCAGGTTCATAGTTTTCAGGTGGCATATAGATAATTGTCCCTCCTTCTGGTGCATATTTACTACTTCGTGATTGTGAGAGGGACATCATGCGCCATTTTGATAAGCCAAGATCTGCAATCTGGAAGGGAAAAGAGTAGTTGAATTTTGAAATTTTCTCTTTAAAAAAATTCAAGGGCTTCCCTGGTGGCGCAGTGGTTGAGGGCCCGCCTGCCGATGCAGGGGACATGGGTTCGTGCCCTGGTCCGGGAAGATCCCACATGCCGCGGACCGGTTGGGCCCGTGAGCCATGGCCGTTGAACCTGCGCGTCCGGAGCCTGTACTCCGCAACGGGAGAGGCCACAACAGTGAGAGGCCCGCGTACCGCAAAAAAAAAAAACAAAAACAACAACAAAAAAATTCAAGAATTGTTTTTGTTTATATTTATTATATTTAGACATGAGACCAGAGTAAATGCTATATATATTAATATTTTATTTCTATAATAGTCTATTAGTTTCTTAACAAATTGGATTCCATAGTGCTGAACCCAACAACTCTAAAAGCAATATAAACTGACTTGAAGTTCAGCATAACATTACAAATTTTAAAAGAGACTAAGTTTTGAAAACTTAAACAGGAGTATTTCTGCCTTTTATTCTGAATGAGTATATACACTTCACTTTTTGTGACAAGTAGCTTTATATCATGTGCTTTCAAAATTTACCTATACCTCACAAAACTGCTAAACTATTCATATCTAATACGATTGTCACTGGGTATTGTTTACAACTCAGGTTTATATGTTCTTATTTATAATGTGCTAAAAATAGTATCCTTAAATTTTGAAATAAGTAAAATTCCAATATAGTATAACTCATTATTATGATTTATGCCTACCACTAAAAGAATATCTGTTGACGATAGTATAGTTAGCATATAAAACATATTTATGTCCATGACAAGGAGTGCCTAAAGCATTATCAGTGACAAACATTCTGTACTTTTGATATGTCCTTTACAGTTTTACTTCACTTGTAAATTTTGTGCAGATACTATCAATACACAATATCTTATAACTAAGTATCTAAAACGTTCCAATGTTTTTTTTTAAAAGGGAGACAAAAATGTAAGAACAGAAACAATATTTAGTGAACAAAAGAGTATAGGAAAACTCTGAAGACATTTAATTTAAATCACTTAGACCTTCACACGGCACAATTTAGGAGCCAACAGAGTGGAATGAGCTCTATCCAGTACACCATCTGTGGTTCAATTATTTAACTCTTAAAATGTTCACTAGCTTTAAGAGAAGAAATAATTTATTTAGTGTTTAGATGAATTTGAGATTAAAAAAAATTATGGCCCCACTCCAAAAAGGGAGGGGGTAGCCTATATGAATCTTTCATACATTATCATAATCAAAGGGTAAGTCTAAGAAAAAAAATTAGAAAAGACCAAGAGGAAACATGGTGCCACTACATGAAGATAAGCTGGATTGATTTCTAAAGGCACTATAATATGTGTTCTGGAACATGGGTTCTAGAGCCTTGATTACTTAGATTTACATTCCATTTCTACCCCTTAATTAGCTGTGCAACCTTGGACAAGTTTTCTAATTTCTCTGTGCCTCAGACTACCCATCTTTAAACTGGGGATAATAACATAACACAGGGTTGTACTGAGGATATTAAACTAGTTATTCTAAGTGAAGCACTCAGAACAGTATCTGACACATAGTAAATGACCCCTGTGTGTTAGTATTATTAATGTTTTGTACATGGGAATAAGCCTCTAAAGATTGCTCTTATTCATACAATACTAATAAGCACAGTACATAGTTTCAGGGCCTTTAATACACTTTGAGGTGGTATTAAGACTCTGGGGAACCGTATATCCTACTTACTTCTACTTGCCACTACAAACTCTTATTCCTCCTACTCATTCTCTAAAAGCAAAAACAGTCCTCCAGCTGCACATCTGCTAGGATAATAGGCATTACTATGAGAAGCAAAGTTTATTTCTGTGCCACAGTGAGAAATGTTAAAAAAAAACAACAACTGGGATGTGGTCCATCTTATACCTGACCCACAAATTGCAAACTACTGGGCTAAATACTGGTTTGAATACAGTGCTGGAGAAAATGTATTCTGAGCTTGCTTCCTTATGTGCTCCTTTTACTTCACCTAAGGTCTTCATCTATGTTTTTAAATCTCACGTAGAAAACTTAATCAGAATTCCCTTTATCAGCTAATTTAGTTTGGTTTTCACATGGAACCATATTTGTCCCCCTTCTCTATTACAAACACCATATACCAAAGACACGATTCATTAAATCTGGATCTTCCAGAGAAGAAAAGAAAGTGAAGAATATGATGAGAGGAATACAAGTGCCATGATTTCTTGAGGGTCCTGGTATCATTCAGCAATGAAGACAGAGAATAGGAACTTTTCTATTCTATACAAGATCTTAACATGCATTTCAAAGGCAAAGGTTCTTTTTAGCTAAAAAAGATGATAAAAGCAACAAGAATTTACTGTATTAGCACAGGAAACTATATTTAGTATCTCAAAATAACCTATAAAGGAAAATAATCTGAAAAATATATAAAACTGAATCACTTTGCTGTACACCTGAAACTAACATAATATTGTAAATCAACTATACTTCAATTTAAAAAAAGATTTAAAAACTAGAGGAAATTAAAACACACTATTCATAAAAATCATCCATAATCTTATTACCCTACCAGAATAGCTATTTTCATTTATATAATACTATCCATGTCTGTAAATTTATAAAGTTATCAGTAAGAAGCTATGAGGAATAACTTTAAGTATTCTTAGAAGTTCCACACATGATGGACAGAATAGTTGAGAAATCAAACATGGTACATATAAACATTTATTTCAAATAAGCCTACCACAGGTTCATTTGTATTTAAGGTGCACTAATTGATACTGACCAGCAGATAAACAAATTGAATGTATTCTTTTTAAAGTAGAAAAGTCCTGGTTGATCTTAATTGGTAGTATATGTTTTTCTTTTAGATACTATGTCTCTGGTTAGCATTCCAGTATAAAAATTTACTTCAAAAAACTGTAGTAAGGTGTGTTTCCATTTAATTTCATTAAGTATTTTAAAAGATTTTTTGCACTTCATTTAAAGGCCCTTCCAAGAAGATAGGTAGATCAGGTAACTGTTACTTTTTTCATGAGTCACTGATAAACTTTGACTTTTAAGGGACATTTATAAAATAAAAAGTAGAGACACACAGGATGCATATAAAAGAGTGTCATAATTTATAAGAATAGTATTAGAAAGGTCACAGTTTTGTATGTGCTAAAGCTAATAAAAGTTAAAAAAAAACACACAAAGCCAAACTATTTTATATTCTATTTATTTCAAAGAAAGACCATGGGTACCCTACTGATCAATGAAAAAGAGAAAGTAGGGATCATCATCACCTATTACTTTGCTTCTGTTTTCTGTATCAAGAATAGTTTCTGGACTGAGATGAAGAAAATAAAGTCCAAGGAGGTTGAAAAGTTTATAAAGTACAAATCTCAGGTCATTTTACATATATTTCAGGTTTAGTTAGAATACTCGCAAATACCTCCATGGTGATGGAGAGGTATTACAGGATACGAGAAAAGCAAATGTCATTCTGATTTTTAAAAAGGGAAAATAATATTGATTTTGCAAATCTATATATTGGCAGAGACTATCCTTAATCCCAGGTCTAAAAATTTAATGAAAGGGTTACTTTATGAATAATTGATAAAAGAGCCAGAAAGAACTAATGAAAAATTATATTAGCCCAGTGATCAATTTCAGACCTCATGCGACATATCCCAAGTACTTGGGATGTCTAGCACAACACTGTTGCTCCACAAATACTTAATAAAGGAATGACAGACTTCATTTCCTTTTTTGTCAGTAGTACTACTGTCAAAGAGTAAACGTTAAAACAGTTTGTATATTATAAAACAGTCTGAGGTACTTTAATAATATCCTTGACTATTAAATTATCAGGCCTATTGGGTATATATAGAAGATCTGGAATTCATTCATTTGTTCATTCAACAACTACTTATTGAATGCTTCTATACGGCATATGCTAAGCAGGTGGCAGTGAATAAAACAGACTACATTTTAGTCTTTGTGAAGCTTATTATATTATAATTGGGGAAGATGGTCAATAAACATATTAATAAAAAATGTTTTGTAAGATGGTGAAAAATACTATGGAGAAGCATTAATCAAGGTATGAGGATACAGAGGAACTAGGCAGGTTGTCAGGGAAAGCCACTCTGATAATGAGGAAGAAAAGGAAAGGGAGTAAGTCATGTGTATGTAACAAGGAAGAATAAATCTGACTCCATATTGGATCTGTTTCTTTTGCTTTAACCTTCGTATTCTATTGCTTTTGCTACAAGTTAAGAATGTTGCCTATAGCCTGAAATATACAAGACAGCCCATTCTCAAGGCTCTGACCTTTAAGGGTATAACACTTTTCTATTCACACAGAGATTAAAAAGTTACAGAACAGACAATTACATTTGTCTTGTTGGAGGTTTACAGGAACATCAAGATCTGACCTACATGGACTGCTGCAAGAACAAAGGATTCCAAGAAATTTGCAACAACCAACCACACCCTATCTCCTTTTAGTCTGAATTCTAGCTGGGGTAAGGTGGTTCTTTGGGACACGAGTCCACCATCTTCTTGGTCTACTGGCTTTCTGAATAAAGTTGCTATTCCTTGCCCCAACACCTCGTCTGTTGATTTACTGGCCCTGTCCTGCAGTGAGCAGTATGAACTTGGACTTGGTAACAAGGACACCTGGGAAAGCAGTCAAGCAAGGACTTTTGTAATATTCTAATGGAAAAAAACGGAGAAATATGGGCTGTATAACAGCTCTTTTAGGAGTATTCCAAACAAAATGAATGCTTATTCTCCAAAAGCCCTAATTAATAAAAGGATTGATATTGACCTGAAAGGAGGTTTTCAGACCATGTTGTGTAGCTCTGATTTGAGCTCTGTACTGCTTAATAGTTAACCATGACTTGAAGACACAAAAAAGCAGCTAATTAAATTTGAAGATGACACAAAGCTGGAGGACAAAGTTAAAAATCCTTGGACTACAGAAAAAACATTCAAAAAGGTCTTAAGAGCTGAAGTTATCACCCAAATCTAACAAGATAAACTTTGATGATGTCCAGAAAATATTCTGTAAAGTACATGACAAGGAGACATGACTTAAGTAACAATACATTAAAAAAAAAAAAGAAAGAAAACCTCTCAGTGTTTTTTGTTGACACTGAGCCCAATTTGAATGTTGTTATAGGACTGCCCCCCAAAAGATGAATTAGTAAGGAACTATGAATACGAAGTAAAGTATTTAAGGACGATTCTACATTTATCACACCACATCAAGGGTGTAACTGAGCAGGACCCTATGAGGCCTTCCTGGGACAGACCTCCCCCCACATATCTACTGCTTTAGCTCCTCTCTAAAGTACCTAGATAATAGTACCTGATGCATATTTCCTGAGTTTTTCAGATGCTAAAACCACCAACAAATGGAAGAAATTAACTACTTGATGATCATGGGCATGTAATCCCCAGACCTTCTAGCACCTAAGGATTGACCACCATCAACCAATTAGAGAATCTGTGCAAGAGCTGACCACATACCCAAGGTGTGCCCCTTCCTCACCTTGCCTTTAAAAATGCTTTGCTGAAACCCTTTGGGTAGTTAGGGTTTTTTCAGCATGAGCTACCTCTTCTCCTTGCTTGGCCCTGCAATAAACCTTTCTCTGCTCCAAACTCTGACATTTTGCTTTGTTTGACCTCACTAATGTGTTGGCCACACAAACTTGTGTTAGGTAATATGGGTATTTTGATTAGTTTTGAGGATCAAAATTTAAGAGAGATTTAAACACAGATGCATCTAGATAGCACCTGGGATTAAAACCTATGTAATAAGGAAATTGGCTGAATAAACTAAAGATGTGTATAAGGGAAAAGTGTATGTGAGAAGTAAGGGGATTAGAGCTAACTTCAAATCTCAGAAGGACTGTCAGGTGGAAATAAAATTGGACTTTGAACTCACTTTATCACTAGGACCGATGAGTGGAAGCAACAGAGAAGGAGTTTTGACTGATCGTATAAAAAAATGTCACAGTCATTCAGTTACGGATCTTAAACACTCTCTTGTCACAGGGTAACTGCCTTGGGAGATGAGGGATTGTTGTAGTGAGGATTCAGAGGACCAGCTGATTAGGGGACTAGAATAAGTCACTTCTACCTGTATGGTTCTATAACTGATGTAATAGATTTGTCTCTTTTTTTTAAGTAGTATTGAGGCAGCAGCTTGCTTCTCTCTTCCTTTTCCTTCCATTTTATTCTAGGCAGAGGGAGTGCCTTCAATAAAGGTTTATTTTTTCACTTAACTTTTCTCACACTTTTTATATTTATTTTTCTATTGTTCCAACTTCCTTATTACTTATTTGAACATTTTTGGATACTTATAATAATCTTCAATTATGTATATTATTTGAAGTGTAGCAAAATACTATGTAAAAATAAAGTGAGTTACATTTAGTATTAATTTCTCAGCAACTACTTTGTATTTGCTGTCATCAGTTACATATAGGGTAACTGAAATCACTACTCCTCTGGTGCCTTTAGGTATCTAAATCTTATGCTTTATGCAAAAAATTAATTCAAAACAGATCACAGATTTAAATGTAAAACATAAATCTATGGAACTTTTAGAAGATAACATAGAAGTAAATCTGCAATACCTGTGGCTTCGTGAAAAGTGCTTAGACACGACAGCAAAAGCATGATCATAAAAGAAATAAATTACAACTTTTGCTCTGTGAAAGACCCTGTTAAAAGGATGAAAAGAACAAACTTTGGATTGGCAAAAAATTTTTGCAAACTACATATCTGATTAAGGACTTATATCTAAAAAATATACAGAACTCTTAAAACCCAATAGTATAAAAGCAAAGAATCCAAGTAGAAAATGGTCTTAAGATATGAAGACATGTTTCACTGAAAAGGATATAGAGATGGCAAATAAATAAATAACAATATTCAACATTATAGGAAAATGAGAATTAAGACCATGGTGCTATATCACTATACATCTATTAGAATGCTAGAATAAAAAACTATGATAATACCAAATGCTGGTGAGGGTGCAGAAAAGCTGGGTCTTTCATACATTGCTGGTGGAATATACAACAGTACAGCCACTGTGGAAAGTAGCTAGGTAGTTTCTTAAAAAGCTAAACATATGCTTACCATATGACCAAGCAGTTACACTCTTGGGCATTCATCCAGGAGGAATGAAAACTTATGTTTGTTCAAAAAGTTGCACAGGACTGTTCCTAGGAGCTTTATTGTAATTGCCAAAGACTAAAAATAACCAAAGTATCTCTCAATAGCTGAATGGTTAAACAACTTTTGTACACCCATACCACGGAATACTATTCACCAATGAAAAAGAAACCAACTGTTGACACAAACAACAACTTAAATGGATCTCAAAGGCATTACGCTAAGTGAACAAAGCAGTCTCACAATATCACACACTGTATGATTCCATTCATATAGTATTCTCGAAATGACAAAATTATAGCGATGGAAGACAGGTTAGTGGTTGACAGTAGTTAGGTATGATGGAGGGGAGAAGGTATGACTATAAAGGGGTAGCGTAAGTGATATCTTTCTTGTGATAGAGTAGTGCTATATCTTGATTGCTGTGGTGGTTACACAAATTTACACATGATAAAGTGATACAGAACTATATACATGCATTGTACCAATGCCAAATTCCTGGTCTTGAAATAGTACTATAATTATATGTGATGTAACCACTGGCAGAAACTGGGTGAAGGGTACATGGGACTCCTTTGTATTATCTTTGCAACCATCTATGAATCTATAATAATTTCAAAATAAAAAGTTAACAAAGGTATAATCGACAATTTAAATTAAGAACAGAATGACTGTATTTTGAACCATAATTTTACCAATGTCTGTAGTCTAGGAATAACTAACTCACTGCAGCAGGAAGAAGTGGCACTGAATTAGGGGCTATGGAAAAGGCAGAGATATTAAATTGGTAAGATAGAAGAAATAACTAAAAAGTCTTTAAAACTATTAAACACAAGGATGCAGATAAGCTTTTTTTTTAAAAAAAGTAACTACCTTAACGTGAAATTCATTATCCAATAAGATATTCTGAGTCTTCAGGTCATGATGAAGTAGAGGAGGATTCATATTGTGCAGGTAATTTACACCTAGTGCAATTTCATGCAGAATACGAAATCTTAATGGCCAAGGAACATCAGGATATTCATTTTTCTTCATATATATGGAAAGAAACAAAACTAAAATTAGTGGCCAAATTTATTTCCACTTAGAAAATGAAATATTCCATGAGGAAATATAGTATTAAACTAAATATCTGGTATAACTAAATTCAGGGCAAAAAATACTCATTTTGTTATATTATCAATTTGACGTTATTTAACATCCTTGTATCTTACTTTCCTCAATTTTTAGAGAAAATAATGACTTTACAGTACTGATATTTCCTTTTAGTTTATACTGGTAATGCAACTACATGGTATGGGGTCTTTCTTCAGTTGAGACAGTTTTAAATTATTTTTTATCTGTATAATACCCAGACATAGATTTATACTCATACCCATCTTCCCATTCTATGGCTTCTTATCAAATAACTTGTGCCCATGAATGTGTACACACACACACACACACAATTTGTTTCTATTCAAAATTTATATTTTAAATTTCCTATTAATATAAAACCATACTTGATTACGATGATAACCACTGCATCAATTAAAATTATGACCATAATATATTTACTTACTAAGCATTAATACTTCATATTTTTAAATCATATATTTACTTGCATTTCAGCTTGAAAAATTAGCATTTGGGAGTTTTGCTTTTGTGAAGGAGACAAAAATCATCTTCATTTCTAAGTATATATAACATAGAAACATTAAAAATATAATGTTTTCTATTTCCTGGTACTTACAAGTGACAGTCATCTGAACTTTCTTAAATGTTTTCTGAACATAAAAGTTAATACAGCTTCCCAGGAGAATGAACATACTCAGAAAAATTAGATAATTTGGGAAAATCCAACAATGAATCATCAGGGACCATGCCACTGGGTACATTTTACTAAATAATATGAAAAAGTATGCTTCCACTGAGCTCAAAACTGTTCTTAAGAATTTTTTTTCTGCAAATGGGTCAGCTTATAGTTCATTGATTAACTAACTTGGCAGGGGAGTGGCTCAAAATACTTGTCTTTACATAGTATTTTGATTTTTTTCAACAATCTTTTGTGAGGTTGGGGGAACGTGCTTCAAGATAAATCCTGACCTAATAATACAGGACACCAAAAGAAACACAAAACACAAATGTTCAACATTACTTCCTCTTGTATACACAGATTCCCATCCCCTTGAGTAACTGGATCTTTTAATCTTTAAAAAGGTAACTTTTTCTGAAAATTATATAGTTTAAAGAAGTAACAAGGCCTCTCTGCAGTACAGTGCTATATGGAAGCTTTTGATCATGGAGAGGAAGGTAGATGAGTGCTCACTATGTATTTTATGATTCCTTCCAGGAGTCAGCAATCCCCCTGTAGGAGGCTCTAGAATTTCTAATGGGCTCCAAATTTGGGTACCAGAGCATCTACTGTGGTGCTGGGGTATGGGAAGACAACATTAGAATTTATGCTTATACTCATGTAACAAAAGGAAACTGTGTTTAATTAGTATTTGTATCTTACTTGCTCTGTTGGTTACACAAATCTTATGCACTGACACTAGTTACTTTACTCTGCCCTTGTTTCAGATGGTCCTGTCACAAACAGAATGTGTTGTATCCTGAAATAAAGAGGAAGTCACTCCATGAGTGGTGACAGTGGCACCCATTCTCTCTTGTTTGCTTATAGAACACTGTGATGTATCAGAATTTAGGAGTGTTCAGTGACTAGATTTGACAGATTATGTTACTACTCAGTTTTAACTAAAGCACCCCTCACAAAAGAGACCGAGTTCTTGAAAAATATTTCTTGACAGAAACTGCAGGCTAGAGATAATCTTAGTAATATGAGATCAAGCAAACAACAATAGATGGATACACATATTTTGAGAATGAGGACACCCCCCACAACCGGGCCATATTTGTTTACTGATGGGATTCACAATTAAAGCCAGATAACTGATACCTTGGGGAAAAGGTACATGGCTCATGCCATTGTCTATTATTGGAAAAGCTCATGTATTTGATACTCAGATTTATTTGGTCTATTAATTCAGAACTTTATGAACTGGTATTATTAACATTTAATTTGAACCCTACATTGTCTTTAACATAAAATGAAATCTGGCTTAAACTAACAATAAATTGTATGGTGTGCAGAGTTTATCTTTTCTCTCTCCTGTTCCTCTCTTACATATATATACATGTGGATATTAGAATTCAGTGTAAACCTCAGGAACAGTAACCTAAGCAAAATAATCTAGGTCACTTAGAATGCAGGGTCTGACTCCACAGTAGTTTTCTTTTTCTTTTTTTTTTTTTTTTTTTTTTGCGGTACCCGGGCCTTTCACTGTTGCGGCCTCTCCCGTTGCGGAGCACAGGCTCCGGACACGCAGGCTCAGCGGCCATGGCTCACGGGCCCAGCCGCTCCACGGCATGTGGGATCCTCCCGGACCGGGGCACGAACCCATGTCCCCTGCATCCGCAGGCGGACTCTCAACCACTGCGCCACCAGGGAAGCCCCACAGTATTTTTAACAACACAAAAGAAGCCATAAATGGTGAAGTTTTTCATTATTCTTATTTTGATTCATCTATATATCCCCAAATAATCTGATCATTTGTAAAACGAAAGTACTATATAGGTTGAATAACAGAATTATAACGACTGAAAATGTATAATATTTACCCTATGTAGGAGTTCATTTAATGACCCATTTGGCATGTATTCAGTAACTATTCCCAAAAATTCAGGCTCATTGCAAATTCCCAAAATTGGAAGAATGTAACTAAATCTAGCTTTGTGTAAAATTTCAGCTTCTCTTAAGACATCATTTCTTTCACTAAAGAAAGAAAATGTATAATTATTTCAAAGTAAGGAAAAATACACAATTATCAAGCCCATAAATATTAATTAATCCTGGATTTTTTCATTCATTAGCTTTTGACCTCATGTAAATTATGCAGCTTCTCTAGTTTCTTCGTGTTTAAAGTTGGGATAATATCTACCCTATATATTCCATAGGTCTGTTTAGAGACCAAAATACCTGTATAAGCCACTGACAGAAAAAAGTGCTACATACAGATTATTATTGTACTCTTCTCAGGAAAGGGAAAGAATACCATGTTTAAGTTTATAAAGTCTATATTAGAATGATAGGTGCTTGAACTAATTACATTAAGTTTATGTTGTATTAAAATGATCAAATTTGATTAGACTATTATATTAAATTTTATGGTTGCATACCACGTAAAAATTTTCTAAATATCCTGAATATTAAAACACTTAAATGTTGTAGATTTTAATGACTAGATGATAATAGTTGCATAAGGGTCAATAATGCTTAGAAATTATATACTGGAACACAGGAAAAGGACACTGAGAACAGGTAAATGCTTATAATGGATCCCTGGGCTAACTCTGGATCCCAGGTTCATTTGATTTTTCATTCATAAAACAAATAGATATTGAACATTTATTATGAATAAAGAACTGTGCTCAGCATTATGGAGACTAGTAAGTTTAAGAAAACCAAAAAACAAAACACATAGTCTGTGACCTCAAACTGTCCAGAAATCTTTTTAAGAAAAATAAGTACTCACTGTGGTCTTGATTTACACTTCTCCAATGATTAGTGATGTTGAGCACCTTTTCATATACCTATTGGTCATTTGTATGTCTTTGGATGTGTTAATTATATTGATATTGGTAATTATTCCATGATGATGTATATGTATAGCAAATAATCATGTTTTGCACTTTAAATATATATGATTATATTTGTCAATTATTCCTCAATAAAGTTAAAAAACAACAAAAGCAAATAAAAAAAGAAAACCAAATACTTAAAATATAAGGCAGAATATGATAAGCGCCATCAAAAACAAGTAAATAAGCAAGCAAATAAATAAATAAATATAGGGAGCTCAGAGAACTAGTAAATCTGGGCTAAGGGAGTTGCTACAGCCTTCAGAGAGAGATGTCAACAGTACTTTAAGGATGGATAGAATTTCAACCACTGGAAAAAGGGCATCCAAGATATGTGGTCCCTCTCCAAGATGGAAGAGATTTTGCCTTTCTTTTTCATCTGTGTATCCCCAGGATCTGGAACAGTACCTGGCACACAGAATTTGTCTAATAGATGTGTATCAAATGAACTCAAGGAAGTTAAAGTACAGGCTATATCTGGAAAATGACAAATTGTTTAATATGAATCAGGATGTGTAACAGCGTGTGTAAAGGGAGTGAAGGTGAATAGGGTAGGGTAGGGCCTCATCTCAGAGCCTGAAAGCCAGGTGAGAGCATTTACACTTTATTTGGTAGTCACTGAGTTGTGACTACAGGTTATTGAGCACAGGAGTGACAGGAGTGGAACAAACTTTTAGGATGATTAACTTGGCAGCAAGGTGTAGGATCAGCAGAAGGAGGTAGAGTTTGAAAGCCAGGTATTAGAAGATTATAATACTAGTTAAGATGTGAAGCAATGAGAGTCTGAAACTATAAAGGTTGCAGTGTAAATAGAAAGAAAAACACTAGCTGAATAGAATACCCAGGCTCTGGTGGCTGACTGATTGACCCTGATTGACTAAGGGAGGTATATACATATATATATGTGTGTATGTATGTGTATGTATGCGTGTGTGTACGTATGTGTGTGTGTACATATATATGAAGGGAACTGGATTTGTCACCACTTTTTTCCATGGATGATTTGGTATTGGTAGCAGCAGTAATAGAAAGAGAACTGTCTCTAGGAGAAGCTTATTAGGTAAACAATGATGATTAGCTGGTGCTTAAACCACCCAAGCTCTTGATGAATGGCTGCTGAAATAAGAAAAGCAACAGACAATCCAGACCAGACTACGAAGCCTCCTTTAAAAACAAACAATAAGCAAAATAAAGCAAAAAAATCTTAGTCATCTAAGTTTTGAATAGGTAATATACTTACATGTTTCAAAATTCAAGAATTACAAGAATGCATAAAGAGTTTCTCTTCTTCTCCCTGCTCTTCAGCCACTTAATATCCCAACTGTGAGGCAACCAATTATACCAGTTTGTGAGACCTGCTTTAATTAAATTTATATTTCCTAAGCTGAAACAGGTCTGTATTTGCCTCATGAAATGTAGGTCAACAAGACAGTTATTGAGTAGCACCTTTGCCGGGAAGGTTCCTGGATACTCTGAGAAAGAATTATAGAGAGGGCATCCTAGGGGATATCTTAGTGATACTTAATATACTAATTCCCCCTCCCATTAAGAGTATGATGCATTCTTCCTTCTCTTGTGATCCTATTATGTGTTGGCCACTTTACTACAGTTGGTTTCATTATCCCTACTTTATATATGAGAACACTAAGGCTCACATAAATTAATAGTTTCTATTGGTCATACCAACAATAAGTGGCAGATTTGGAGTCAGATTTGAATTGCAATTGTGGGACTCTAAAGCCTTTGTTTTTTCCACTCACTGCTTAATCAGAGAAGGAAAATTCTTGAAGTCAGATTTCAGGAAGAATGAATGGGAAAACAGAGAAAGCCAAAACAGTTTAAAAATAGGTTTTTATATTAAAATATTAAAATGTAAAACAGCTTTTATAGACATATTACCTAAATTACCCATAGCAAATTTCAGTTACAAAACAGTTACACTGTTTACACAAGGTATTTGAACAACCTATCAGACTCACCTATTCATAAGGCGTTGGGAGATTGTTGGGGAAGGTCCTCTCATGGGCAGAAGTCAGGTTACAGAGAATAATTCACCAATCACTAAAATAAGAACATGTTACAGCACAGAAACTTATTTTTCTTTTGTGATCTCAAAGAACAATGCAAACATTATCCACACCAGAGCCCAAGAAGTACATGTATCTGTTATTCCCACTTCATAAGTGAGGACATAAGACACCCTGTGAGTCAACTGCATAGCCCAGTCTTATGCTCAGACTACATAAATACCGCTAATGTTAACATTCTAGGAAACAAGTGGAAGAAAAAATGTGATGCAGTAATGCCAGAGTGTTGCACTGGTCCTTATGGCGTCTTTGACGGCAGAATTAATTTCCTACCCGATTTAGTGAAGAATTTTAGATTATGAAATTGTTAATGAGCACGAGAGGGAACTCCCTTCATTTCTTGGCCCCAAATGGCACAAAACTTAGATAAATTAAAATCTTGAGAAGCAGCATCCAAAATGGGAGGATCAGTCTCCTTTAAAATACCTAAGGAGTCCATCAGTGCTAGATTTCCATGTATTTTAATAGTTGATTCTAAAATACATCTACCCTCTCTAATCAACCACCACCCTTCAAAGTTGACTACATACACATAGTTTCCCAGTATTGCTCCACAGAATTCAAGACCCAGGGTAAATAGACCCTGTATATCACTAAATCAGGATTATGGTACACAAAAAGCGGGAACAATTTCTAGAGGTGTCTCAAACTTACTGTGAGATCTAGCCCATCCAAGCCTGATCGCAAGAGAGCAAGTAAAAGCCACAGGCAGATGAAAGTCAATACCATTAGCAGGGCTGAAGCTGAGGAATTTATCTGCTATTGGATACTGACGGCCTCTGGCTAATCAGGCATCTAGCATGATGTATTTTCACTTTAGATAGAGGGGGAGGAGAGGAGAATGTTGCAATCATGGATGTTAATTCACTAAGAATTGAATGCAGGGCCTAGTTAAATTCCTATTGGAAGGAAAATACACAAGACTAGTGACTAGACTCACTGATTAATATATATGGTTGAAAGGTTTTTCTGGAAACAGGAACTAATCTAGCCTTCCCTTGAAATCTGGACATTGCACTAAACTTGTTCAGGATGGGAGAGACATTCAAAAGTTTTGGTCATTTAACAGCTTTCTGATTTCCGTTTATTGTTAGCAAAGATAATACAAGTTTCCTCTAGAGACAGGCTTCCTTCCCTGTGACGGTAAGAGGAGAAACTAAATTGAGTTTGATATCTAAACTTTCATGCCTACATGTGTAAACCAAAAACAACAAAAAGCCCAAACCAAAACGTCCCAGACTCTACAGCAGTGCTGTTCAATAAAAATATAATGTGAACCACACATACAATTTGAAATTTTCTAATAGCCACTTAAAAAGAAAAAGTAATAGCCACCTGTGGCTAAGAGCTACCTATTGGGCACTGCAGCCCTAGAATTCGACTTCAAAAAAAAAAAGGGAAAAACAAAGCAAACAGAACCCAATTTCAATAAAGAGGACGTTTAGAGTTGGGCTGTGATCGCTGATTTTTGGTGTCTGGAGAAAGGAGGCCCAGGAGTAAGAAAAAAAGGAGAGGGCAGTGAAAAGAAGCGTGATTGCTGCATCTCCAGAGAAGCCTGCTCTCCCCACCATGTTAGCCCAAGCGTTGAACGGCTGCCTAGAGGTGACGAGGTGTGCGGCCGATCCCAAGTGCTCACCGTCGCTTGGGCTTCAGAGCCCTCTTGCCGGGGCTTAGAGCCAGTGGCGTGGGGAACGCAGATTTCGGGGCTCCGCGGTGGAGCCGCCAGGGCGCCCTAACTGTCGAGCAGCGGGGTGTGAATGTGCACGTGTTTCACCGCCACCCGAACGCGCCAGTCTGCGTGGCGAGCAGAAGACACGGTGCCGGACGCGCCGCGGCTCAGGTAGCGCAAGTCGGCGAGCTTGTAGTACGGGATGGTGAGCAGGACGCTGCAGATGGCCTCCTCGTTCATGGTAGCGGGTGTCGCGAGCACTCAGGCAGCCGGTCGATTCCGGAAGTGCCCGCCGCTGCCGCGGCTCCACCCCCTGCGCGAGCCGCGTCGGCAGGCCCTACAGCCTGCCGGACATGAGGTCACGAGGCCGTCCATTCTCCGCGCAGCCCACGCCAAGCCGCTGCTTATCCGGAGCCGGAGCGGACTCTTCTCTTTTAGAGACTGGTCAACTCTGCGGCGGCGGGGCGCACAGGGCAGGAGCTTCCTCTCTCCGACCTGGCCCTCCCAGGCGCTGCCTGCCACCCGAGCCCGCCTTTCGGAGCTCCTCCCTCCTCAGACTTCTCAGGCGACGTCAGCGGCGGATGCCAAGGCGGGGATGAGGCCACTGGCCCGCGATCCTCCCAGCAAGGCTCCGGCCTCGGCCTGAGGCCCGAGATCTCTGCCTTGTGGCGCCCAGGCGACGTGTGCCACACCGGCGGGGCTCGGGCGGGGGCTTGGGAGTGGGGAAGTGAGGCAGGGGCGCTCAATTTGTCTTCTCTCCACCCAACCCACTAGGTTGGAAAGGTTTTCTTTTGGGGAAATTTCCTCTTCGCAGCTCCACACCCAGGCAGCGGACCCTCCCACCCGGGAGGAATCTCCCCTGGTCCCCTCGGCGCGTCTTCTGGGAGTCACCAAACACCAGACAGAGGTAGTGGGGTGGGTGTGGCAGCTGCCATTTCCTGACTCCAAGCCTGCGCGGAAAGCCCTTTGAGGACGTGCAGTGGTGACTTACTAGGGCTCCGCACTCCTCAGCCCGGTGAGTCAGGTAGGGGTGTAGATTCACTTGCTTATCTGGGCTCCAATCTAACCTCACTTCCAACTACTTCAGTCGTGTGGGGGTGGCTGATAAGCCCTGTCAGAGTTTAATCCTGTCTAAACGTTCAGATGTTTAGTTCCTGTTGAGTGCTTCTCTACTAGGGACGTAGTTTTCTGACTTTTTTTTTTTTTTTCTCTCCTGACATGCATAATTACAGACAGAGACTGAAAAGTAACCTTGAGAGAGCCGCTCCCTTGATTCCAGGTAAGACTGCAAACATTTCTTTCTTATAGATCTGGGAAGAATGCGGTGTTTAATGCCAGCCAAAAAAGACTCCAAAGATCTTTTTACCTTAAACAAACACTTTTCTACACCTGAAATGGCTATTTTGCAAAGTGTGGTGCAAATATTATACACAATACCAAGTCCATGCTAGGCATTTAATGAATTCTAAAGCAAAAGTAATAGGGAATGCCTGACTTCAATCAGGGATTTCTGCCTACAGAAAATCAGTGCTTCCTGTATTTTTGTATTGCCTGAAATGAGAGTAGCAGTGTTACATTTTACAATAAATGGAAGCTGTAATGAAAGAGTGTGTTTTAAAATTTGATAATTTAAAATAAAATACTTAGCTTTAAAGATATGGTCTGATAATCTGTGGTTCATTCCTTAATAAGCTTTTTGCTACAAAAAGTGCTCAGAAAACTTTTCCCATTCATTCATTCATGCAGTCAGTTTACAAACTAAGAATTCTAGAGAAAGAGAACAAAAATTAAGAAGGGAGGAAATGATCAAAATAATAATTCAAGAATTTCTTCCAGGACCAAAAGACAAAGATGTTCATAGTTAAAGGACCCACCAGCTACCCACAATGACTGAAAAAGGACCTATGTTAAAGCAGACCATTAAAAGGATCAGAACACTAAGAATAAAGAGAGGATTCTAAAAGTTTTCAGAGGGAAGAAGCAGGAATAAACAGATGAGAATTAGAATGGCATTGGGTTTCTCAACAATAACACTTTTATGCTAAAACACTGCAGTGAAATTTCAAGTTTTGTAAGACAATACTTTCCAACCTAGAATCCTATAGTCAAACTATCCATCAAGAGTAAGAGTAGAATAAAAACATTTTCACATATACAAGGATGAAAACATTTATTTTCCATCCATCCATCCACCTTTTTTTTTTTTTTTAAGGGAAAGTTACTAGAGGATGTGCTCCAACAAAACATGAGAGCAAGACAAGAAAGAGAAAGACATGGGATCCAGAAAAAAGGACCAGGAGAATGTGAAGGGAAATGCCAGGGTGAAAGATATGTGGCAGAATTAGAGAGCAATCGTTTTCACCGGAGAAGGAAGATGGCAGACTCCAAGAAGAAAGACTGGTTAGTGTAATTGAATTTATTTAGATTACTAGTTTTGAGTATTTGGGTAGTTACATTGATAGATGTTTGATCTAATGAAATACGTGATAAAATTCGAGAGAGAACTTAAAAAATATAAGCAAGTAAAAAACGGAAGCAATTATTAATTCCATGAAAACTAAAAATTAGAGAAGAATGGAAACAGCGTTTCTCCAACTGTTGTGTGGTGAAAATTCTAAGACTTTTTAGAGCTTCTGAAATACTTGTGTATTATAAACCTCGAAGGAGAGAACATGCAGCATAGAGCACTCTGAAATTTATGTATATTTTAATCACATTACTTTAAAATTTTTAAAAATTAGTATTCACATGGTTCAAAATTTAAAAGTGTAACAGACAGATAATTCAATAGAAAATTAGGCAAAACACCTAGATACTTCACACAAAGGTATATCTAAATAGCAAATAGTACATGAATGTGAAAAGGTGCTCGACATCATCAGTCATTAGAGAACTACAAGTTAAAACCACAGTGCAATATCACTACACAAATACAAGAATAACTAAAATTAAAAGGACAGAATATAGCAAGTGTGGGTGAGGTTTTGTAACAATTGGAGCTCTTGTACATTGCTGGTGGGAGTGTCAATTGGTACAATCAGTTTTGCAAACTGTATGGCAGTACTATTAAAATTGTAGATATGCAGATCCTCAGCAATTCCTTGCCTAGGTATATGGACATGCATATGCATATACTAGAAAGTTCATAGTAGTGCTATTTATAATAGCTTCAAACTGGAAATTACCCAAATATCCATACATAGTAGAATGAGTAAATGATTTGTGGCCCATTTTTTTACACAGTGGGATACTAAACAGCAATGATATTGAGCAGTGTGCAATATTGATGAATTGCACAAATACAATACTGGATGAAAAAGCCAGACACAGAAGAGTATACATTTTATGAGTCAATTCCTATTAAGTACAAAAGTAAGCAAAACTAGCCTATGCTTTTAGAAATCAGGATAATGTCTGCTCTTGTAGAGTGGTCATAGTGAGTAGAAGGGACAGGATGAGGCCTCTGGGGTGATAGAAATGTTCTGTTTCTTGATCTAGGACCTAGACTCTTGGTGCCAGTTACATGGGTATGTTCAGTTATGAAAATTCTTTGAGGTTACACAATGTGCACTTTTCTGTGTATATATATGTTATACTTCAATAAAAGGTTAATAGGTTTAAATACAAAATAAATAATATATGTGGGTGTATATTATGTCTCTTACTTTTATTTAATTAGTATTACAGTATATACTGTTCACCTTGCTTGTCTTTCACTTAGTAATCTATTTCAGATATCTTTCCATACAAATACATAAAAAGCTTTCTCAACTTTTTTTTTTTTTAAATGATGGATATGCCATAATTTACCCCTTATTGGTGGACACTTAGCTGGTTTCCACATATTTACTATTACAAATTATGCTGCAATAAGTAATCATTACATATGTCATTTCATACATGTGTAAGTGTATCCATATATATGTCCTAGAAGCTGAACTGCTGGACAAAAGAGTTATGTTCATTTGTAATTTTGGTTTGTATTGTTGAATTGACCTTCACTGAGGTTGTTCCAGTTTTCTTTTTCTGCAGACAAATGAGAGTGCTGTTTTTCCACACACCTTCTTTCATTTCTTTTCAAGATAGATAGTATAATGTTGATCTGCTGATTCCTGTATTTCAGTGCTTCTAAACTTATTTAAATGCTAAGATTCTTTTTATTGCAGACCTTCTAAATACCTGGCTTCAATTTTTTTATCACAACATCAAACTTTAGCTTTCATGATAGTTTCACCATTATACAGCTTAAAAAATATGTATTCTTAGTGATATGTACATTGTTTAATTAATGCCCATAATGAATGGCTAATGACAGGAAACCTAAAGAATACTGATGCTAAACTACATCAACTAAATGAGAAACAAAAAACATGAGAATAATTGTGCAAATTAGACTTAAAAACAAGCCTCACACCTATATGTTGAATTCATATATTCAAAATTCTGTAGAAGCATATTAAGTCATACTTTCCATTTACTGAGAATAAACGTTATTTATATCTGCATGTGCTGTTTTAGGGACATGGTAGCTTGAAATGGCATGCTTGAAATCTCTCATAGTTTGTTTTTTTGTTTTGCTTGTTTTTTTAACTTCAATGCCTTTTATTCCTGTAAGTTCTTTATATTTATTTATTTTTCTAATTTTTTTAAAAATTAATTTTTATTGGACTATAGTTGCTTTACAATGTTGTGTTAATTTCTACTGTACAGCAAAGTGAATCAGCTATATGTATACATATAATGTCCATGGACAGAGGAATGGATAAAGAAGATGTGGTACATATATACAGTGGAATATTATTCAGCCATAAAAAGGAATGAAATTGGGTCATTTGTAGAGACGTGGATGGAGCCAGAGACTGTCATAAAGAGTGAAGTAAGTCAGAAAGAGAAAAACAAATATCATATATTAACGTTTATATGTGGAATCTAGAAAAATGGTATAGATGATCTTATTTGCAAAGCAGAAATAGAGACACAGATGTAGAGGACAAACGTATTGACACCAAGGGTGGAAGTGGGGGGGGGGATGAATTGGGAGATTGGGATTGACATATATACACTCTTGCTACTATGTATAAAATAGATAACTAATGAGAACCTACTGTATATAGCTCAAGGAACTCTACTCAATGCTCTGTGGTGACCTAAACGGGAAGGAAATCCAAAAAAAGAGGGGATATATCTCATAGTCTTTAAAATTAGAAACAAGACAGAAAAGTTGAAAAATAAACCACTTAAAAAAGTGCAAATGCAAGAATTTAAAACATCTCATATTCTAATTTTTCTATTTTTTGGTCTGAAAGCATCTGGTAACCATTGGGGGAAAATGGGTGAAGGATATGTGGGACCACTCTGTATTATTTTTACAATTTCCTGTGAGTCTATTATTATCTCCAACTAAAAAGCTTTAAAAAGTTGTACCTGGGTGTATTAGTTTCCAGGGACTGCCATAACAAAGAACCACAAGAATTATAAAAAGGTATGTAAAGGAGAAGTAAGGCTTCCTGATTCTTCAGATCTCCAGTTCACCTTCCCTAAGACAACAAATAAATTTAACAAATATTATGTGCCATAATGCTAGGTGCTGGAAATACAGGGATAACAAAAGACACATGGTCTCTGTCCTTAAAATGCTTTTAGTGTTCTAAGGGAGATAGAACCTAAACATACAATTACAGTAGAGTGTGATAAATGTTCTGGTAGGGAAGTCCAGGGCACACTCAGAAATTAGGGGAAAGAAGCCTGCATGGTAATTTAATGAAGAGAGGTAAGGCAAACTGCCCAAAGTCATAGAGTTTTTAAACTACAGAGACATGATTCCTGCACAAATCTATTTGAATTAAAGCTCATATTCTTTCCAGAAACTGCTTGCTGTGTCACTAGGGTATTACATTTTCAGTTTCACTTTACATGATATCTCAGGAGAGGAATTTAGTAGCAAGAGGGAATTTCCCAGCTACAAAAAGACAGTGATGGACAAAAATTTATTATTAATGGACATTTCATGGGAAATTCCATTTTCTTTGACATTTTAATTGGCAGGTTTCCAAGAGTGTGGAAAGATGTGTTACCAGTAGCTCAGTCTGCATTTAAAAATTTTAGCTCCTGAATTAAGCAGGATATTTTGCTTTTTCAAATGTCTTCAGAACTCAAAATCATTTTCTCCAGCTGTCACTCCTAGCTTGTAGGCAAAATATACTAAGATATATTTTTTAGGCAATACACATACGCGCACACACACACACACACACACACACACACAGACAGACACACTTTTTTTTTTTCTGCTTTAGGCAGTGGCTATATGAAAGAGATTATAAGTTCAGTACACTTTTTAGTGTCCTTTTTTGGGCAAGCATAGACAAAGTTGTGGAAGAAGGCAGAGCTTTTCTTATTGTAGTAGCCAATATAGTTCAGGAGTCCCCAACCCCCGGGCCGCAGACTGGTACCGGTGCACAGGCCTGTTAGGATCTGGGCCGCGCAGCGGGAGGTGAGCGGCTGGCAAGCAAGCGGAGCTTCATCTGCTGCTCCCCATCGCTCCCCATCGCTCGCCATCCCCCCCACCCAGTCCGGGGAAAAATTGTGTTTCACAAAACCGGTCCCTGGTGCCAAAAAGGTTGGGGACCACTGGTCTAGGTCATAACAGCGCCGGCTGGTGCAATTTGGAATCGGAAACATGACTGAAGCAGGGGTCCAATGTCAGCAGCTGAACAGGTTGCCAGAGAGAACTCTTAAGGCTTATTGGGAGCTAATGAACACTCAGGAAGCTTCTTTGACTTAATTTTTATAATTGTAAAAAGGAATAGAAATGTCTGCCCTGCCAGGGAAACCTTGTTGCACAACTCCTGCCAAGGACACTGTTCACACTGGGGAGGTGCCATTCACGTGGAATACGTTATGAATGGGCCCCCTAGAGTTGTGCGATGTGGAGGCCCTATAGCCTACCTGTCTCCCAGGATTGTTCTGAGAGACTCAAGTTTTACAATGAATATAAAAGAACTTTATAAGTTATAAACCTGTCAATCTATGTAAATAATAATATTAATAGTTATTTTCCTGGCCAGCTCTGCCCTTCAAGCAAAGCATTCTTACCTAGTTTAAAAAAGAGAAAAGCAGCCCTTATTAGCTGGGAGCTGGCCTGGCACTCCCAATGAATCTGTGGCATTCTCCTGTTCAACATAAACACTTTCATAGAACATCAACGTCAGACAGGACTATTTTGTCACTGTAGTGGAGCAAGAAAAAATAAGACCACTTCATTATCATGTTTGAACAGACAGAGGTAAAAACATTGTTCAAACCACAAAAATGAGCAAACATTGCCCTTTCCTGGCTAATAATAAGTGCCTGCTTCTTCTTTACCAATTATAGCTTTATCTCAATTTCATTATTCTCACTGTCTAGATATAAATTATTGAGATACCTGATCAGAGAATCACTCCTGCTTCCAGGCAGCATCCAATGCAGGGAAGATACCCGTTTCCTTGAATGCTCCACAGAATCACCTACAAGAAGTCCAAATCCTATAATAAATTATTTCTAACATCCTCTTACTGAGATGTCCTGATTCCTCATGGTACCCATAACTCCTGATTGCAATGAGTCAGTAAACCCAGATTTATAGAACTGCAGATGTGTTCCTGGTGATCTTTGGATAGAGGACATTGGCAGATTCATAGAGCAGTTATTACCCAGCCTGGAGCCCTCACTGTCTGCATTTCAGTTAAAGAACTGGCTCCTCTAACTTCTCTAGGGACTTAGCTATGGTGTAGGTTCTTTTTCATAGCCCAGAACTCCTGAGGAAGAGATTCTGGTTGGCCATAATATCACCCTTCAAGTCCTTTGTGGATTACGGGGATATGGACATGAGGTACTGAATTTCTAAAACAGCAACAACAACAACAATATCGACAACAGCAATAATAACTAAGACTTATAGGTTAAGAATCCGCCTGCGAATGCAGGGGGCACGGGTTCAAGCCCTGGTGCGGGAAGATCCCATATGCTGTGGAGCAACTAAGCTCGTGCACTACAACTACTGAGCCAGCTCTCTAGAGCCTGCAAGCCACAACTACTGAGCCCGCGGGCCACAACTACTGCAGCTCGCGTGCCTAGTACCTGTGCTCCACAGCAAAGAGAAGCCACCGCAATGAGAAGCCCACACACCGCAACAAAGAGTAGCTGCCTCTCGCCGCAACTAGAGAAAGACCGCGCACAGCAACGAAGACACAATGCAGCCAATAAATTAATTAATAAATTAAAAAACAACAACAACCTAACATATAATGCTTGCTTCGTGTCAGGGACTCTTCTAAGCAATTTCCATAGAGTAACTCACTTAATACACCAAGACAAAGGTAAAATTATGACAAAAGTACCACATTTTTAAACATCTTTGCAGCCAATATTCTGATAATTCTCTGAATCTAAACTTTATCTCTAAACTCTTAGACTGTAGTCTAAGTAGCAGTAGTATTTTCTTTCACCTATTTAGAAAATTAAAATATTATTAAAGAAACCATGTACGACTGAATATGTTGGATGGAAGATATTTTATTTCAAGCATAATTAGGTATTAAGTTTATTCCTTTTAGTAGACTTAGTGAAAACTTAGTCATCTGATTGAATGAATATATCAATCTTCTTTAAAAACTTATTATGAAATAGATGAAAGAAGTATTAAAATTGAAATACTAACTTCTCACACATAAAAATGTTTTACATTCTACCAAATACAATATCATTAAAACAAGTTTGTGTTGTAACTATTACCCCTATTGAGATATGATGGGGCTAATAAATGATATTATAAAGACAGGAAGATTCCAAAGAGAAAGGGAAGAAAAAAAGATGAGCTACTATGTTACCAAACCTACAAGTCAGGTAAGATACTTCTCTTCCCCTAGGAAGGAGTACTGGCCTGATGAGGGAAGGGGAATGGATGGTACAGCGAGAGCCTGGGTACATTATTCCAGTGAAAGAACTCCCCCTGGAAGAAAATACGTGGAATGAGGGGATGGTGGTAAGTGTTCTCCCCAACAATTCCCATTTTAAAGATGGGAAAACTAAGTCTAAGAGTAGATTGACTAGCTTCAAGTATTACAAGTAAAAGGTGATAGAACTGGGAGTAAACCAGATGGTTTATTTCAGGTTTATCAGAGGGCCCTTATTAATGAGGTACACGATATAGTATCCTAGAATCACAGTAAAACCAGGACCTATACATGTAAAAGTCAGAGCCGAATATCATAAATTTGCAGCTTTCTTTATATTTGCTTTGTGATGAGGTAATGAACTTATTAGAATAAAAGCATTGTATATATTTTTATTTAGTGAGTACTCAAATGGTGCATACATCTGAATTAAATGCCTGAAATATCTCAGTTATTAAGAAGCTATCATTGGAGACGTAGCAGAGTGTACATATGTTTATGCACGCAAATATTTAACAGAAACACAGTAAAGAGGTTCAATTATATTCATGCTGAAGTATGGAAGTTACCAGAGAGTTAGTGAACGAAGAATTTAATCACTATTATTTTGTAGAGTGTAAATGATTGAGAAAAACTTACAGAAAGAGGTGATCTGAAGGTCAGTTCAAAGGAGAGAGTCATTTTTAGCTGTTTCCAGAGAGTTTTTGTTACATTTTAGAGAGGGCTACAAAATCCAAGAATGAGAACCATGTCCCACCAGGACAACTGGTGGGTGTGTATGTTGCAAAGAAGCAATAGCATGGTGAATGAAGTGTGTACCTCACTACACTCTGGGCAATAAAACGTTTTAAGAGTCAGGTTCCATAATATGAGTTTGTAACATCTTACCTATAATTTGTGGGTAGATGGGCAAAGGCTTGGCCTTAATCACACATATAAAAACACGTTAACAAGATCATGTTTGGTTTTAACCCCAGTCTCTATTTTCGTACCTGCATTGCTTATCCTTACTGAAACTTGCTTTCCTCATCCGTAAGGGAAGTACTTTATGAACTGTGACATACTAATTAATTTTAGTTTTGAATCATGGCTCTTCTTTAAGGTTTTCTTTGTTCTAGTTTAGTGTCATTTGAGGGTGAGCACTGCACAAGGCACATATAGAAAAACACAGGGTATTTCCTGCCTTCCAGGAGTTTTCAGAAAAGAGAGAACAGTTTTTAGAGGCTTAGCACTTATTCCACCCTTGGATGTTTCCCTACTAACATGGTTTCTAAAATTACTCATCTGTGTGGAGCTCAATAAATATTTCTCCAGTAACTAACATAAGACAGGCAGATCAAATAATTAGATGTAACACTGATTCATACAATATAGCGTGTTATCTTACACATGAAAATTGGCAACATGTTCAAAGAGTAACCAAGCTGGCTTTTAGGATCTAGCTGTGTCAGTCAGTTTTGGTTTATTATCTCTCTCCTCTGCCTGCTGTATCTTGTATTTATTTATGTCATCTTCATGTATAACTTCTAAACTATAAGAGCTAGCCACTATGGCTTTGAATGTAATGAAGTCACAGTATGATGAAGGAATTGTTTTCTAATGCAACTCTCCCTAAACCTCAAAACATTAGAATAATTCTGTAGTCCTCCATTTGTCTCAGTTACTGCTCAGAGCGCTAATGCAGCAGGTTGTGTGCCTGGGCATTATGGGTTACTTGCTTTCACTGCTGAGCTTTCTAACACTACAAATAAAACATAGATTATTCAGAAAGTACAAAGGTTCAACATCTTCCCACAAAATCGTTGATGAAGTTATTTCATTAATTAGCTCTTAAAAACAAAACAGCTGATAACAACAGGATACCTATTGATTTATGAGGTAAACAATTTCCTTTGAAAAGATAAATATTGATGCCAATACACTGGTGATGAAGTGGAGCCTAGGGGATGAGGGGCTCCTCATGTGGGGATGAGGCCTGCTAGCAGGCGTTGTCTGAGTCAGGACCTTGAGCTGGGTCAGGAGGTATAGACCTTATAACTCTCTTATTGATCATTGATCCTGGGGGTGAATGGCAACATCCTGTGAGATTTCTGAGTCAGTTCTGAAGTAGGTTCTCGTTCGAGTTGGGCAAACATGTAAGAGCAGTATATAATTGCTTGGGCACCAGCCCAACCTGGAGTTGATGCTTAGGATGAGGTAGGTAGACAGAGACTAAAGGATCAATTTTTTAAACCAATGAGAAAATTGCTGAAGTTGCTCTACTCAGGCCAGGCGTTGCGGGGAGCAGAGTACAACTGAGGAGTGGTTTATCCTTAATTCTTAAGTGTGCTAAAAGTAGATGTGTAGTTTTATTATATGGTATTTTGGGTCAGTAATGATAGTCGTACATACATGTCTGCTTCTATATGTTACTTATACATTATATACATTACATATGTGTATCTATATATGACATTAGTTCATACATGTACATTGTATAAAATTTAGAAGAATCAAAAGGGGTATAGTGAAAAGTTAGTCTCTACCCCTTTCTATGCCTCCCAGCCACCAATTTCCCTCCTGGAAGGTGAATTACAATTGCCAGTCTCTCACTTCCTCCTTTCATGCTCTTTGTTCTAGCCGATTAATCTCCCCAAGCCCAAGGGCTCCTGCTCAGAAATTTTCCAGCTTCTGCATTTTCCTGTCTGGTTAAATTTAACCTTATTTACCTATCTTTCAAAGCCTCAGTGTTTTATTTATTCTTCTTTAATTTCTTTTGTCCAGTTCTCCTAACAAGCTCCCTATGTCTCATTCCTACATGTACTTGTTCTCACTTCTCATTCATGATCTTCTCTCTTCTCTAGTCTATGTGAAATTTGTGCTTCTTTGAGACTGAAGTCAGACCCTATTTCTTCTGACTGCTCCACCCATCCCCATTGATTTCCTTCTTCTCTGAACTCCTAGGCATCTACAAAGTGGGTTATGCTTCAGTATCCCAAAATGATGCCAAAATATGTTAAATAAAATATTAAGTTGCATTATTTGGCTGGAACTATATAAATCCAAAGAGGCAAAGAGGTTAGCTCAAAGCTATCAGCTGTTACAATTAACTTTGATTAATGAAAAAAATTAACATACAGAATTTTTCAAAATATGGTTCTTGCGGGGAAAGAGAAAAAGGAGTACTTGCTGGGGAGAAGTTGCAAACCACTAACTGTACACACATCTAGTACCTAACTATGTAGTCAAGTGGTTGAGAGCATGACCTTTGAAGTCAGGCACACCTAGTTTTGACACTCTCTGATCTTTTAGAGCCTTGGTTTCTCAACAAGGAAATGAGTTAGCAGGTAAAGCACTCAGCACAATGCCTACTGTATGGTAAATGTCCAATAAATGTTATGTGTTATTGTTGTTAAATCTTATTTGCTATTTTGTAAGGTTTGTCTCCTGTGTTGGGCAGAATAGTTGACCCTCTTCCCCCTCCAAATGTCCACATCCTAATCACCAGAGCCTCTGAATGTTACCTTACATGGCAAAAGGGACTCTGCCGATGTGACTAAATCAAAGATATTAAAATAGGGAACTTATTCTGGATTATCAGGTAGACCCAGTGTAATCACAAGGATCCTTTATAGATGGAAGACGAAGGCAGAAGATTCAGGGAAGAAGAATCCGTGTCAGAGTTAGAGTGATTTGATGTGAGAAGGAGTCAACCTGCTGTTGCAGGCTTTGAAGATGGAAGAAGAGCCAAGGAATACTGGCATCTAAAAAGAAGCTGGAAAACATAAAGGGATTGTCTCCCAGAGCCAGCAGAAAGGCTTTTAGCCCAGTAAGATCTGGTTCAGATTTGTGAGCCCTAGAATTGTAAGATAATAAGTGTGTGTTGTTTTAAGCCACTAAGGTAGTGGTAATTACTAAAGCATCAATAGGAAATGAGTGCACCTCCCCAGCTGAAGACCAATTTCGTAAAGCTCATAGTGTCCAGAGTAGTGCGGGATGGGAACATAAATGCAAAAATTGGGTCTACTGAGGGTTCCAGCAGAGAGGCATAGCAACTTGTAAATTGCCCTTTATAGTGAAGAAGAGGAAATCAGAGTTAGCTACAAGCCAGGTCTCTTTCTAAATGTGGATTTCCATTACAATATAAATTGAAAATACTGGGGAAATTCCCTATCTCACTGCCCGGGAAAGATGCCAACAGGCCATAAATTCACCTATACTCCAGTCAGGTTTTCCCCCTAAGTGTCCTTGCCTCCCTTACTTACTGCTAATTTACAAGATCAGTAATAATCACTATCACGCACTGGGTGCACAGTCTGTGTCAGGCATTGTGCTAAAGGTTTGTACACATTATCATATTTAATCCTCACAAAATTCCCATGGTGGTAAAAAGAAATGTAGTACCTTGTTTTTCAAAGTTCAGGTCATGAGTCTCAGTGGAAGTTGAAATCAGTTTGGTGAGGATTGACAAGGAATTTTAAACAATAAAATACAGTAGAAAAATACCAGTGTACTGCATAAAATGAATAAGTATATTTTCATAAAATTTGGTTTCAATTATACATATAACAAAGACTCTCAAGTTACAGGTGAGTCTTAATTGATAAAATATATATGTATTGGGTTGTGTTGTAGAACATATTTCTTTTTGTTTTTTTTTTTTCCTTGCGGTACACGGGCCTCTCACAGTTGTGGCCTCTCCCGTTGCGGAGCACAGGCTCCGGACGCGCAGGCTCAGCGGCCATGGCTCACGGGCCTAGCCGGCTCCGCGGCATGTCGGATCTTCCCGGACCAGGGCACGAACCCGTGTGCCCTGCATCGGCAGGCAGACTCTCAACCACTGCGCCACCAGGGAAGCCCTGTAGAACATATTTCTTATAGTGGGTTACATTAAAAAAATTTTAAACCCACCAGTAAAGTGGTTAAGAGTACAGGCTCTGGCAAAAAGGTTACCTTGGTTTAATCCTAGTTCTTTGTCTTACCAGCTCTGTGATCTTGAGTGGGTTACTTGTTCTCTCACACAGTTACTTTGTCTCCTTGGGTCTCCCCTCAAAGGGTCTTTTTGAGGATTAAATGGATGAATCTAAGTAAAGCAGTTTGAACGGTGCTTTAGTAGCAAACACTCAGTTACTGTTACTTTCCCAATGTTACCTGGTTAGCAAGTGGCAGAACTGGGCAGATTCCTGTTCTGTCTGATAAAGTTTAGTCTTGAGTTTGAAATCAAAGGTAATTTCAAGCTGACTTAGGTGTCCCGTCAAAACAAACAAAGAACAAAATAAGTCTGCCTTTAAAATAATTTACCAGCAAGTTAAAAAGATGGGAACCCTCATCTTCTCAGGAAGTTGGCCTACGTTGGCAGAGTCTTGTCTCTGAGAGAGTACAGGTTTCCTGTCTTGTTCTGCTCTGAGTTACAGGAGAAGAATATGTGGAAGGCACTAGGTTGTTTGACATATAGAACAAAGTGGTGACTCACATAAAACTTTACCGTAGGATCACCATATAAATGTTTACATCTAAAAGGAATCAGGTAAAGGGGGAAATCATGCAAGAATCCGGAGGGAGGCCTTCAGCTAAAAGTTTGTGAGATGACTGCTTTTGTTGTTGGTTGTATTTGTCCTTTGTTTTCTTCTGCTCTGTTTCCTTCCTCTGCTCCAGCAGGCAGCTGAGGCATTTTATCAATTTCTTAAAAAATTTTCTGATGCTACCTGGTGTTACGTGCTTTGAGTGTTGGTTGAAATATATAGCCAGGCTATACTCCTTTCAAAGGCTCTGAAAATTTAAGAATTTAAGAAGCTAATGAGCTTCTTAAGTTATGCGTAAGCCTTAGTTGCTGAAAATTATTCTGGGCCTTTAAACTGCTGATTTTTATATTCAGCCAAAAGCCAATTTAAAAATGAATTCCATACTACCTCCAATTTGCTTGATTGTAGAGTAATTTTATATCTAGTTAAGGTTCTGTTGGAATATGTATTTCTAGATTTTACGGTTTGGAAAGTGTGTGAATCCAGCCTCTCTACCAGGATGTGGCAGGGAGTTAGCAGTGTTTTGAACCATCAGGGAAAGGAAGTAGATATATTCAGCACCCTGCCCCATCTCAACAGATCCATTTTCTCATCTTAGTAGTGGTAATCTTTCATTTGTTATTTTGGTTTGAATGTTGTTTGTAGCATATGGCCCTAATGCCTTAGAGCTCTAAGTAGAAGGGAAAGCAGTGCTAATAATTCTCTGACGGAGATGTACCCCTTCTTCCTCCACTTCGTTGTTCTTGAAGGATATGAATTCTCTTTTATTATTTATTTATACTTTTTAAAAGAGCAGTTTGAGGTTCACAGCAAAGTTGTGGGTAAGGTACAGGAATTTCCCTTATACTCACTGCCCCTGCACATGCATAGCCTCCCCTATTATCAGCATCCCCCGACCAGAGTGGTTCATTTATTACACCTGTTTAACGTACACTAACACATCATAATCATTCAGAGTCCATAGTTTACATCTGTTTACATTACATAGTCTACATTGCAGTTCATTCTTGGTATTACACATCTCACACCAGTCAGAATGGCCATCATCAAAAAATCTAGAAACAATAAATGCTGGAGAGGGTGTGGAGAAAAGGGAACACTCTTTCACTGCTGGTGGGAATGTGAATTGGTTCAGCCACTGTGGAGAACACTATGGAGGTTCCTTTAAAAACTACAAATAGAACTACCATATGACCCAGCAATCCCACTCCTGGGCATACACCCTGAGAAAACCAAAATTCAAAAAGAGTCATGGACCAAAATGTTCATTGCAGCTCTATTTACAATAGCCCGGAGATGGAAACAACCTAAGTGCCCGTAATCTGATGAATGGATAAAGAAGATGTGGCACATATATACAATGGAATATTACTCAGCCATAAAAAGAAATGAAATTCAGCTATTTGTAATGAGGTGGATAGACCTAGAGTCTGTCATACAGAGTGAAGTAAGTCAGAAAGAGAAAGACAAATACCGTATGCTAACACATATATATGGAATTTAAGAAAAAAAATGTCATGAAGAACCTGGGGGTAAGACAGGAATAAAGACAGAGACCTACTAGAGAACGAACTTGAGGATATGGGGAGGGGGAAGGGTAAGCTGTGACAAAGCGAGAGAGACGCATAGACATATATACACTAACAAACGTAAGGTAGATAACTAGTGGAAGCAGCGGCATAGCACAGAGATATCAGCTCGGTGCTTTGTGACCGCCTGGAGGGGTGGGATAGGGAGGGTGGGAGGGAGGGAGACGCAAGGGGGAAGAGATATGGGAACATATGTATGTGTGTAACTGATTCACTTTGTTATAAAGCGGAAACTAACACACCTTTGTAAAGCAATTATACCCCAATAAAGATGTTAAAAAAAAAAAAAAGAAAATATATAGGTGAAGTGTAAAAGGGTTGGAATAGATATACCATAACAGTAAAAACAAAACAAAACAACAACAACAAAACCGGAGTGGCTAAGAAAATATCAGAAAAAAATTACATTTTAAGACGAAAATTTTTACCAGAGACAAAGACATTTTAAAATGATAAAATGATTATTCCATCTAGAATGCATAATAATTATAAACTTATATGCACGTAACAACAGGACTTCAAAATACAATGAAGCAAAATCGACACAACAGAAAAGAGAAACAGACAGTTCTACAATAATAGTCGTATACTTTAAAACCCTTCTTTCAATAGCAGCACAGACAGAAAATCAACAATAAAAACCTTGAACAGCATTATCAATCAAGTAGACCTAACAGCCATCTAAAAAACATTCCACCCAACAGCATCAGAATATACATTCTTTTCAAATGCACATGGATATACTATATGCTAGAGCATAAAACAAATTTCAGTACATTTCAAAGGATATAAACCATACGAAGAGTGCTCTCAGATGACAACAGAATGCAACAAGAAATCGTTAACAGAAAGAAATTTGTTGAAAATCACAAATGGAAATTAAAGAATATATTCCTAAATAATTCATGGGTCAAGTAAGAACTCGTAAGGGGAATTAGAAATAATTTGAGATGAATTAAAATGAAAGTATAACATATTAATACTTGATTGGTCCCACATACTCTTCTGCAAAGCAGAGGGGTTAGACAAAGAGATCTAAATTAATTAAAAAATCATTTATTATTCTGGGAATAAAAAGAACTGGGCTTAGTCTCAGTTTTGCCTTTATCTTTGTGTCTGTTGATTATCTTGGAATAGTCATTACATAATCAACATACAGTTGCCAGCTCAGGAATCAAATACTGTCATCTCTAGGGCTACCATAACAAGATACCACAAACTTGTTAGCTTAAAAGAACAGAAGTTTATTTTATCACAGCTCTAGAGGCCAGAAGTTCAAACTCAAAGTGTTGAGAGGACCATGTTCTTTCTGACGCCTCAAGGGGAGGGAGGATCCTTCTTTGTCTTAACCAGATTCTGGTGGTGGCCATCAATCACTGGTGTTGGCAGTTTTTTGATTTGCAGCTGCATCACTCTGGTCTCTTTCACTCTTGTCACATGGAATTGTCTCTGTGTGTTTCTGTCTCTGGAAACAATTTGAATAGAAATTTCTATTTTTAAAAAACACACTGTTGATTATTATGCTCTATTTAGATACTTCCTCTAACCCCCACCCACCTCCATTTCCCCATATGTATTTGAGAAGGAAAGAGGAACTCCTGTGAGCTATCATATTGGAAAGAATCAATAATACAATGTTTTACTAGAGATGCCTCTTATCTAAAATATTTGGATTAAACATAAAATCTGGGGAAATTATCGCCCAGTTTCCCTCTTGTAGAGGCATGTTCTAAATGATAGGCAGCAGAATATTTTATACCCATGAGGTTTGCTGACATTATTGATTTGGTCCAGGATCTGTATTTTCTCTCTAAAGAAAACAGTATTCTCTCTTTACTTTCTTTAATATATAATGTTGGTGTCTTAAGTTTATTGTCAGAGAGGATGCTTATAGTTCAAATGACTTGGTTGTATTTCACCAGGATTATTACAAGATAGTCAAACAATGGCCGGGCTCCAGGATAGACCTCGGTCCCTTTGGTCCACTGGGATACTGATCTGAAAGCCACTGTTTTCTTATATTCCAAAGACCAAATAAATAAACAAACAAAAAAACAAGTAAATGAAACCATTTTAAAACCAACTCTCTTTTCTTCCTCATCCATGTTAATTCTCTTCTACCTAAAATTACTTCCTGGAAGTGATTTTTATGTTTCTTAGAGCTTCTTTACGTATATATCCACACTAATGCATATAAAACTGTGCCTTGTAGATCTTATACTTTTTCCATTTGAATAACTATTTTCTCATGTCATATAGAGTTTATCCACTGTCCTAGATATGCATTTTCCCTGTGTATTTGAGCATCATAGGAAGATAAATTCTACTCTTGAAAATGTTAACTGGTCACTGAGACACAGAAAGCTATTATTCTTACCAGTTTTCAATAGTGAGTAGATTCTGTAGGGGTGGAATTTTAAGATGTAAGTATACTGTTTTTCTACACTCAAATTCCGTTCCCCTTATCATAGAAATTGACCAGCGAAGTGTGCTGCTGACTTTTCAGAATCCATGTACATATAATCCATTAGGTTATTAGATATAACATTGGTCAGAAAAGCATACTGTGAAATGTTGCTTTTATTTAAACTCCCACTATTTTCACTACATGGTTTCAAGATTTTACTTCATTATTGTCCTCTGGTGGTGGGCTCTGTGAACTGCATATTTACGGGTCTGGAGCACATATCTTCCCGGAGGTATACAACTCCTCAGGTACCAGCTAAAGAGTAGATGATAAGAAGCATTCAGATTTATTAAAACTCATTAAGAATATCAGTAGCCTGACTGTTGTTTCTAAAAATATAAAATATTTATCCTTCTGTTGTCAAACAACCATACTTCATGAAAAGAAGTATAAATCCTTTTTTGCTTGCAATAGAAGAACAATAATTGAAGATATTCTTCATTTGGACCAAATACCTTCTCTGAAAATATAAGTTAAAATAGGAGTTGAAATTTCCAAAATATTCTTTAGGAAATAAAACTCCACATATAATTTCAAATTATAATTTAGTTTTACCTTAAATTTAAATATCTATATTGAATTTAATTTAAGGAAGGAAGGAAGGAAGAAAGAAAGAAGAAAAGAAGGAAAGAAAGAAAGGATGGAGGGAGGGAGGGACGGTGGGAGGAAGGAAGGAAGGGAGGAGGGAAGGAAGGAAAAAAGAAAGAAAGAAAGAAGATAAAGTAAAATAAAGTAAAATATAATAAAGCTATTAAATTAAAAATTACTTATTAAGAAAAAAAAAACGAACGGATAGAACCTTTGGATAAATGGTGGAAGCAAAGCTATACAGACAAAATCTCATACAGAAGCATACACTTACAAACTCACAAAAAGAGGAATAGGGGAAAAAAATCATAAATCTTGCTCTCAAAGTCCACCTCCTCAATTTGGGATGATTCTTTGTCTAAATGAGGGAAGGAAAGAAGGAAGGAAGGAAGGAAGGAAGGAAGGAAGGAAAGAAAGAAAGAAAGAAAGAGAAAGAAAGAAAGAAAGAAAGAGAGAGAGAAAGAAAGAAAGAAAGAAGATAAAGTAATGTAAAATAAAGTTATTAAAATAAAAAGTTATTAAGAAAAAAATTTTTTAAAAAACAGATAGAACCCTAGAACAAATGGTGGAAGCAGAGCTATACAGGCAAAATCTCACAGAGAAGCATACACATACACACTCACAAAAAGAGGTAAAGGGGAAAAAATGATAAATCTTGCTCTCAAAGTCCACCTGCTCAATTTGGGATGATTCGTTGTCTATTCATGTATTCCACAGATGCAGGGTACATCAAGTTGATTGTGGAGCTTTAATCCGCTGCTTCTGAGGCTGCTGGGAGAGATTTCCCTTTCTGTTCTTTGTTTGCACCGCTCCCAGGGGCTCAGCTTTGGATTGGGCCCCGCCTCTGCGTGTAGGTCGCTGGAGGGCGTCTGTTTTTCACTCAGACAAGACGGGGTTAAAGGAGCCGCTGATTCGGGGGCTCTGGCTCACTCAGGCCGGGGGGAGGGAGGGGCACGGAGTGCGGGGCGAGCCTGCGGCGCCACGGGCCGGCGTGACTTTGCACCAGCCTGAGGCTCACCGTGCGTTCTCCCGGGGAAGTTGTCCCTGGATCCCGGGAACCTGGCAGTGGCGGGCTGCACAGGCTCCGCGGAAGCGGGGTGTGGATAGTGACCTGTGCTCGCACACAGCCTTCTTGGTGGCGGCAGCAGCAGCCTTAGCATCTCACGCCCGTCTCTGGGGTCCGCGCTTTTAGCCACGACTCGCGCCCGTCTCTGGAGCTCCTTTAAGCAGCGCTCTTAATCCCCTCTCCTCGCGCAGTAGGAAACAAAGAGGGAAGAAAATGTCTCTTGCCTCTTCGGCAGCTCCAGATCTTTTCCCGGACTCCCTCCCGGCTAGCCGTGGTGCACTAACCCCTTCAGGCTATGTTCACGCCACCAACCCCAGTCCTCTCCCTGCGCTCCGACTAAAGCCCGATCCTCAGCTTGCAGCCCCGCCCACCCCCGCGGCTGAGCAGACAAACCTCTCGGGCTGGTGAGCGCCAGTTGGCACCTATCCTCTGTGCGGGAATCTCTCCGCTTTCCCTCCGCACCCCTGTGGCTGTGCTCTCCTCCGCGGCTCCTAAGCTTCCCCCCTCCGCCACGCGCACTCTCCTCCCGCGAAGGGGCTTCCTAGTGTGTGGAATCCTTTCCTCCTTCACAGCTCCCTCCCACTGGTGCAGGTCCCGTCCCTATTCTTTTGTCTCTGTTTTTTCGTTTTTTCTTTGGCCCTACCCAGGTATGTGGGGAGTTTCTTGCCTTTTGGGAGGTCTGAGGTCTTCTGCCAGTGTTCAGTAGGTGTTCTGTAGGAGTTGTTCCACGTGTAGAGGTATTTCTGGTGTATCTGTGGGGAGGAAGGTGATCTCCGCGTCTTACTCTTCCGCCATCTTCCCCTCCCAGGTATCCGTTTTTTCTAGACTTTTCTTTCTTCAGCTCACAAAGGGGCCCCTGAGGATTAAGCAGAGGAACGTCAGGGTTTCTTCCAGGCCAGCTTCAGCCCTGGGATGTTCAGGGCAGACTCTCATTACAAACCTCAGTTTCTGAGGCTCCTGGCTTATGGCCATTTAGTATAGAAGGAGGCTCCTGGCTGGGGAAGGCTCAGACAAAACGATGCAGGTTCTAATCTGTGGCAGTGGGCAGTGGGGGGCGGGGGGTGTCAGTGCAGGAAGAGGCATTCGCTGCCTTAGGCATTTAAACCATTGCCTTCTCTTCAGGGTGACTCACCTGCAAGATTCTGTGGGGTCCGCCTCCTGCCACCATGCTACAATTGCCGGATTTTGGGTCTGGAGCAACCCAGGTCTTCGTCCGGCATTTCCAGAGAGTGCTTTCTCTTCGGAGCACGTCTGGGGACTGGCTTCTCTGCTTCCACCTTGGCTGGCGAGGCCAAAGGAGCATCTTCCATGGGGAAGAGAGGGAAGACATTCCAGTTTGGAAGAACAAAAGCAAAGACACACTCTTCTCTACCTTGTCCCGCCCCAAATATAAATTCATAGCACCTTCACATTTTTATAACTATGGACTTAAAAAGACCAAGAGGTTAAGGGGCCTACCCAGTGTTACACAGGTAGTGGAGAGGTGTTCTGCTCAATGGTTAGGTTCATGGTGGGGCTCCGGATTTACAGCTGATAGGAATGTGAGGACAAGCTCATGCCATTTCAAACATTTCCAAGTGATACTGAGAGAGATGTTGAAGGTGCAAAATGAGGGTGCTGAATGAAGTGGGGATGGTGGGCCCATTTTAACATGAAATTGAAAATAAATTCATGACAAAAGGACATAATAGAAAATGACAACATAATCATAACACTCCCCTCTCCCCTGGAAGTAAAATTCATTAGAATCCTCTCTCTCTCCACCATGAAAGGATGAGATAAAGTCTCAGCAGCAGCCCCCGTGAAAAACATGGTCAACAGGGTGAAGAGGTGTTACTAAGACCATATGGTGCGACTCAGAGAAGCAAAGAGACAACTCTGCCCTTAGCCTGATGAGGCCCACAGGAAGGAACATGTGTGGCAACCTTGGATAGTGTGGCAATGAGAGAGAACCTTCTTTAGGAGGGGACTCCCTGCTGCCACCTTGAAAAAGCAAATATGGGACATTCGTTTACTGTGGCTCTTGCAGAGGCGATGTGCCCAGAGGTTGGGCCACCCTGCTTGACAATCAAAGCACCTTGTATTCCTGTGCTGCTTGAAAGCTCCAATCGCCGGATTTTGGGTCTGGGGCAACCCAGGTCTTCGTCCGACCATTCCAGAGAGTGCTTTCTCTTCGGAGCACGTCTGGGGACTGGCTTCTCTGCTTCTACCTTAGCTGGCGTGGCCAAAGGAACATCCCCGTAGAGCCGGTAGCCACCAACCAGGCAGTATGTCTCCCCATGCCAGCCCAACTGCGTTTCTCCACACCCGCGGTACAGGACATGGTAATGACCAGGTGTAGGATGAGAAGCGGGAGCCACTGCTGCTGCAAAGAAAATCAGAACTGATCAGTCACTTCTGCTGTGCACAGTCTCCTGCCAGGATTTCCCTCTCTCATGTCTCTCCCAGTTTCTGGCTGAAGACCTTTTAATCTACTTGACGTCCAAAACACAGCCTTGGCGCATCATCTCTATGAGTCCCTAGAGAAGGGACACTGGCTGCAAAAGCAATCCCTAGAGCCTAGGGCTGCAGCACATGAGGAAGTCTCTTCACCGTTCCCAGGGAAAACAGTAGAACCCGAAAGTAATTGCAATCATGATCCTCTCGATCTCTCCCTTCCACAGCAGAGAAAACATTTCTTGCAGTGTGTCACTTCTGGGGCTTTCATGGAAATGTCTTTCAAGTTTTGGAAAAAAATAATCTAATATAAATTGGTTAAGAACCCCGCCCACCTTGGCAACCCCTCTTGGGCCCCATTTATACTGCCTATTTCAACCACACTGAACTCTAGCTGTCTAATACTTTTATGTCGATTAGAACAAGGCCAAATACTGAGGCAGAGTGATCAGGAGACTCAGAACCGGGTTCTGGGTACCAAGTCTAGGCTCACATCAACCTAGCCTCCTGGGACACCATCTCCTCAGCCCTCCAGTCTCATTAGCACTTCATCACCGCCCCCCCCTTCGTTCTTACGGTCTTCCCATCAATATGGCAACACCCTCACCCCTAGTACTCAGCAACTCGGTAAGGGATGTGTCTGAGGGGACCGATATAGATGTCTACATGATAGCACAGTGGTGCCTGGGTTTGAAGGTGCGGTTCAAGAGTGGCCCTCTTCCTCAAACCGCTCCATTTGCAATTTGCCAACAAAAATGCGCTTGTCTTTTGTTAAGAGGCCAATCAGGAAAGGGTCTGAATGGAAGCATCCTGTAGCCCAAAGGGTAAGGCTATATTTATAAAGCTCAGAACCGTCCCGCACACTTGTCCAGGGATGAGCTTTCACTTGTCCTCAGCAGTGAGAACTGTGCGTCCCTGAAGGCGTCCCAGGTCACTGGTATTACTTACATCTGGGGGGAAAGTGCTCAGCTGTACGTAGTTGGCAACCCCCACAGGAACATGTGCCAGCCGGGTGAGGTTGTGTGTATATCACACCGCCTGTAGAGTTGCCCTGTCTGGGTGTACCTGCTGCACTGCCCACCCAGGGAACAGAGCACAGGTTAGAGTACACAGACACTACCCGGTCACACATTCTCACACAGACAGCCAAAAAGATCGGTATCTGGTGGAGAACGGGTAGCGAAGTTTCTCTGAGTGCAGCCCGTTTGCACAGTTATGCTGCCATGGAAACCCTGAGAACGCCTGTGAGGGCATCACTACCCAGTGACGTCATATATGGAACCTTTGACTTGAGGGGCAGGCTTGAGGAGGAGGGGCAGTTTTGTGGAGGAGAACAGGGTAGAGGCAAAGGTACTCTGCCTCGCCCCTCACCCCTGGGCCTCCCCACCCATGCCCTAGTCTAGTAGACACCCCACGTGGGGCGTGCCGGTGGGCTGGCACAGCCGCAGGGGCCACGGGAGGGCAAGAGAGACCCATATTCTGAGTTTGGCTTGAGAGACAAGATTAACGTAAGAGACAGCTAGGTTGTATGGCACTGACCCTAAGAGGCAGAGATTTGTGTGGCCTGGGGAATCAGGGAAGGCTCCTTGGCAGTCGGCCTGAAGGACAAGTGAGATTTGGACCCATGCGGAAGAGAGGGAAGACATTCCAGTTTGGAAGAATAAAGGAAAAGACACACTCCTCTCGACCTTGTCGTGCCCCAAATATAAATCCATAGCACCCTCACATTTTTACAACTGAGGACTTAAGAAAACCAAGAGGTTAAGGGGCCTACCCAGTGTTACACAGGTAGTGGAGAGGTGTTCTGCTCAATGGTTAGGTTCACGTCGGGGCTCCAGATTTACAGCTAATAGGAACGTGAGGACAAGCTCATGCCATTTCAAATATTTCCAAGTGATACTGAGAGAGATGTTAAAGGAGCAAAAGGAGGGTGCTGAATGACCTCACAAAGTGGAAATGGTGGGCCCATTTTAACATGAAATTGAAAACAAATTCATGACACAAGGACATAATAGAAAATGACAACATGATCATTACACTCCCCTCTCCCCTAGAAGTAAAACTCATTAGAATCCTCTTTCTCTCCACCATGAAAGGATGAGAGAAAGACTCAGCAGCAGCTCCCATGAAAAACATGGTCAACAGTGTGAAGAGGTGTTTCTAAGACGATTTGGTCCGACTCAGAGAAGGAAAGAGACAACTCTGCCCTTAGCCTGATCAAGCCTACGGGAAGGAACATTTGCGGCAGGCTTTGATAGTGTGGCAATGAGAGACAACCTTCTTTAGGAGGGGACTCCCTGTTGCCGACCTCGAAAAAGCAAAGATGGGACATTCGTTCACTGGGGCTGTTGCAGAGGCGATGTGCCCGGGAGGTAGAGACTGCTTCGACTACCATTTTAGAGGTTGGGCCACCCTGGTTGAAAACCACAGCACCTTCTATTCCTAAACTGCTTGAATCAGCGGGTGCACGTTAGGACACACGAAGTCAGGCCCCATTGGAGCAGACTGCCTTTGGGAGTGGTAGAATGTAAAATGTGAAGGGGAATGCTCTGGAGGAGCTTTGTCATGGCAGGTGGGCCAGCATGAGACCATTCAGATTCTCCAAGGCTCCAGAGATTACTTGGCTGGGAGCATCCCTCTGATGTGGTGGGGGAACTTCTACCTTAATAGGACCTGGCTGGGCATCTGGGGGAGGCAGAATAAATGGTTTATTAACTACGGGAGCGAGAGACTCACCTGGGGGGTTCCACAAAAGCACTTAAAAAGACTTGTACCTGGATTCTTGAGCCAACCCTAAGAAAACTTATCTAGATGTGGAGTAGGGCTCAGGAAGCTGCACTTTTAATAAGCTTCCTGGGCAGTCCCACCACAGTGGTCCATGGATAGAATGACCAAATTATTGTGTATTCTCGGTTGCTTTTGGGAGTCAAAGTGGGCAATATGAGAAACCGCAGCAGCCCTACGTATAAACAGGGAATATTCAAGGCAAACAGAGGTGTTTAGTTATTCTATGCATGAATCAGATTTGAGAAAAGCTAGCCTGCTGGTTAAAGAACACAACCCTTACGACAGACAGACCAGATTCTGTCCTACTTACTTGTGTGATTTTGACCAAGTTCTTTTATCCTTCTGACTGTTTCTTCATATGGAAAAGAGCTATGGCTGTACATTTAGCACAATATTCTCTTTTGGCAAAAGTTGCTCTGGGTCCATGTGTGCTCTCTGCAACGTAATCCTTTACAGTGCGCAAGCATTTTTAAGTCGTTTGGTGAAGTACTACACTTGACTTTTAACTGTTCATTACTTCGGGCAAAGCTTATGTAGTGCTGCAGAGACTAGAACCTATGCAGAGATAGTGAGAGGATGTTATAAGCTTATTCTGCCGGTTTATGAAAAACTTTAACCTTTTCTCCTCTTCCTCAACCTGCCACCAAGAGATGAGAAAGAAGGCAGAGCCTGGAAATGCACACCAAGCAATACTTCTGGGGAGTTAGTTGGAGCGGGAGGGCTGACGCCTGAGCCCAGCTCCGCTTAGCCGTGCGGGTCCGCGGCGTGTCCAGCGGCTGTGGCGGAACCCGAGGGTGGTGGGCGTGGGCCCGTGTCGCGGCTGCACTGGAGCGGTGAGTGAGGGCCATGGGCCGTTCTTGCGCGGCCGCCACATTCCCAGACCGCCCGCCAGCCCTCCTGGTTCCTTCGCCGCTCCCCGCCGCCGGGAGCCGGGAGCCCAGAGAAGCCCGCAAACGGGCACCTGCGCCCGCCGCCCGGAGATACACCAGAAATACATCTACACGAGGAATAACTCCTACATAACACCTACTGAACTCTGGCAGAAGACCTCAGACCTCCCAAAAGGGAAGAAAGTCCCCACGTACCTGGACGTGCGGATGAAAGGCTCTTGGTGCTGCAGCCAGGAGGCAGTGCTGTGCCTCTGAGGTGGGAGAGTCAACTGCAGGACACTGGTCCACAAGAGACCTCCCAGCTCCACATAATATCAAATGGCGAAAATCTCCCAGAGATCTCCATCTCAACCACAGCACGCAGAATCACTCAACGACCAGCAAGCTACAGTGCTGGACACCCTATGGCAAACAACTAGCAAGACAGGAACACAACCCCACCCATTAGCAGAGAGGCTGCCGAAAATCATAAGTCCACAGACACCCCAAAACACACCAACAGACGTGGACCTGCCCACCAGAAAGACAAGATCCAGCCTCATCCGCCAGAACACAGGCACTACTGCCCTCCACCTGGAAGCCTACACAACCCACTGAAACAACTTTAGCCACTGGGGACAGACACCAAAAACAAAGGGAACTACGAACGTGCAGCCTGCAGAAAGGAGACCCAAAACACAGTAAGAGAAGCAAAATGAGAAGACAGAAAAACACACATCAGATGAAGGAGCAAGATAAAAACACACCAGACCTAACAAATGAAGAGGAAATAGGCAGTCTACCTGAAAGAGAATTCAGAATAATGATAGTAAAGAGGATCCAATATCTTGGAAATAGAATAGACAAAATGCAAGAAACATTTAACAAGGACCTAAAAGAACTAAAGATGAAACAAACAATGATGAACAATGCAAGAAATGAAAATAAAAATACTCTAGATGGGATTAATAGCAGAATAACAGGCAGAAGAACGGATAAGTGACCTGGAAGATAAAATAGTGCAAATAACTACTGCAGAGCAGAATAAAGAAAAAAGAATGAAAAGAACTGAGGACAGTCTCAGAGGCATCTGGGACAACATTAGACGCACCAACGTTCAAATTATAGGGGTTCCAGAAGAAGAAGAGAAAAACAAAGGGACTGAGAAAATATTTGAAGAGATGATAGTTGAAAACTTCCCTAATATGGGAAAGGAAATAGTTAATCAACTCCAGGAAGCACAGAGTCTCATACAGGATAAATCCAAGGAGAAATACGCCAAGACACATATTAATGAAACTGTCGAAAATTAAATTCAAAGAAAACGTATTAAAAGCAGCAAGGGAAAAACAACAAATAACACACAAGGGAATCCCCATAAGGTTAAAAGCTGATCTTTCAGCAGAAACTCTGCAAGCCAGAAGGGACTGGCAGGACATATTTCAAGTGATGAAGGAGAAGAACCTATAACCAAGATTACTCTACCCAGCAAGGATCTCATTCAGATTTGATGGAGCAATTAAAAGCTTTAGAGACAAGCCAAAGCTGAGAGAGCTCAGCACCACCAAACCAGCTTTACAACAAAGGCTAAAGGAACTTCTCTAGGCAAGAAACCCAACAGAAGGAAAAGACCTACAATAACGAACCCAAAACAATTAAGAAAATGGGAATAGGAACATACATATAGAAAATTACCTTAAATGTAAATACACTAAATGCTCCCACCAAAAGACACAGATTGGCTGAATGGATACAAAAACAAGACCCGTATAGATGCTGTCTACAAGAGACCCGCTTCAGACCTAGAGACACATACAGACTAAAAGTAAGGGGATGGAAAAAGATATTCCATGCAAATGGAAACCAAAAGAAAGCTGGAGTAGCAATTCTCATATCAGTCAAAATAGACTTTAAAATAAAGACTATTAGAAGAGACAAAGGACACTACATAATGATCAAGGGATCGATCCAAGAAGAAGATATAACAATTGTAAATATTTATGCACCCAACATAGGAGCACCTCAATACACGAGGCAAATACTAATAGCCATAAAAGGAGAAATCGACAGTAACACATTCATAGTAGGGGACTTTAACACCCCACTTTCACCAATGGACAGATCATCCAAAATGAAAATAAATAAGGAAACACAAGCTTTAAATGATACGTTAAACAAGATGGACTTAATTGATATTTATAGGACATTCAATCCGAAAACAACAGAATACACATTTTTCTCAAGTGCTCGTGGAACATTCTCCAGGATAGATCATATCTTGGGTCACAAATCAAGCCTTGGTAAATTTAAGGAAATTGAAATTGTATCAAGTACCTTTTCCGACCAAAACGCTATGAGACTAGACATCAATTACAGGAAAAGATCTGTAAAAACTACAATCACGTGGAGGCTAAACAATACACTACTGAATAACGAAGTGATCACTGAAGAAGTCAAAGAGGAAATCAAAAAATACCTAGAAGCAAATGACAATGGAGACACGACGACCCAAAACTTATGGGATGCAGCAAAAGCGCTTCTAAGAGGGAAGTTTATAGCAATACAATCCTACCTTAAGAAACAGGAAACATCTCGAATAAACGACCTAAACTTGCATCTAAAGCAATTAGAGAAAGAAGAAGAAAAAAAGCCCAAAGTTAGCAGAAGGACAGAAATCATAAAGATCAGATCAGAAATAAATGAAAAAGAAATGAAGGAAACGATAACAAAGATCAATAAAACTAAAAGCTGGTTCTCTGAGCAGATAAACAAAATTGATAAACCATTAGCCAGATTCATCAAGAAAAAAAGGGAGAAGAGTCAAATCAATAGAATCAGAAATGAAAAAGGAGAAGTAACAACTGACACTGCAGAAATACAAAAGATCATGAGAGATTACTACAAGCAACTCTATGCCAATAAAATGGACAACATGGAAGAAGTGGACAAATTCTTAGAAATGCACAAGGTGCCAAGACTGAATCAGGAAAAAACGGAAAATATGAACAGAACAATCACAAGCACTGAAATTGAAACTGTGATTAAAAATCTTCCAACAATCAAAAACCCAGGACCAGATGGCTTCACAGGCGAATTCTATCAAACGTTTAGAGAAGAGCTAACAGCTATCCTTCTCAAACCCTTCCAAAATATAGCAGAGGGAGGAACACTCCCAAACTCATTCTACGAGGCCACCATCACCCTGATACCAAAACCAGACAAGGATGTCACAAAGAAAGGAAACTACAGGCCAATATAACTGATGAACATAGATGCAAAAATCCTGAACAAAATACTAGCAAACAGAATCCAAGAGCACATTCAAAGGATCATACACCATGATCAAGTGGGGTTTATTCCAGGAATGCAAGGATTCTTCAATATACGCAAATCAATCAATGTGATACACCATATTAACAGACTGAAGGAGAAAAACCATATGGTCATCTCAATAGATGCAGAGAAAGCTTTCGACAAAATTCAACACCCATTTATGATAAAAACCCTGCAGAAAATAGGCATAGAGGGAACTTTCCTCAACATAATAAAGGCCATATATGACAAACCCACAGCCAACACCATCCTCAATGGTGAAAAACTGAAAGAATTTCCACTAAGATCAGGAAAAAGACAAGGTTGCCCACTCCCACCACTCTTATTCAACATAATTTTGGAAGTTTTAGCCACAGCAATCAGAGAAGAAAAGGAAATAAAGGGAATCCAAATCGGAAAAGAAGAAGTAAAGCTGTCACTGTTTGCAGATGACATGATACTATACATAGAGAATCCTAAAGATGCTACCAGAAAACTACTAGAACTAATCAATGAATTCGGTAGAGTTGCAGGAAACAAAATTAATGCACAGAAATCTCTTGCATTCCTATACACTAACGATGAAAAATCTGAAAGTAAAATCAAGAAAACACTCCCATTTATCATTGCAACAAAAAGAACAAAATATCTACGAATAAACCTACCTAAGGAGGCAAAAGACCTATATGAAGAAAATTATAAGACACTGATGTAAGAAATTACAGATGATACAAATAGATGGAGAGATATACCATGTTCTTGGATTGGAAGAATCAACATTGTGAAAATGACTCTACTACCCAAAGCAATCTACAGATTCAATGCAATCCCTATCAAACTATCACTGGCATTTTTCACAGAACTAGAAGTAAAAATTTCACAATTTGTATGGAAACACAAAAGACCCCAAATAGCCAAAGCTATCTTGAGAACGAAACACGGAGCTGGAGGAATCAGGCTACCTGAGTTCATACTCTACTACAAAGCTACAGTAATCAAGACAGTATGGTACTGGCACAAAAACAGAAAGATAGATCAATGGAGCAGGATAGAAAGCCCAGAGATAAACCCACACACATATGGTCACCTTATCTTTGATAAAGGAGGCAGGAATGTACAGTGGAGAAAGGACAGCCTCTTCAATAAATTGTGCTGGGCAAACTGGACAGGTACATGTCAAAGTATGAGATTAGATCACTCCCTAACAGCATACACAAAAATAAGCTCAAAATGGATTAAAGACCTAAATGTAAGGCCAGACACTATCAAACTCTTAGAGGAAAACATAGGCAGGACACTCTATGACATAAATCACAGCAAGATCCTTTTTAACCCACCTCCTAGACAAATGGAAATAAAAACAAAAATAAACAAATGAGACCTAATGAAACTTCAAAGCTTTCGCACAGCAAAGGAAACCATAAACAAGACCAAAAGACAACCCTGAGAATGGGAGAAAATATTTGCAAATGAAGCCAGTGACAAGGGATTAATGTCCAAAATTTATAAGAAGCTCATGCAGCTCAATAACAAAAAAAAAACAACGAAATCCAAAAATGGGCAGAAGACCTAAATAGACAATTCTCCAGAGAAGATATACAGACTGCCAACAAACACATGAAACAATGCTCAACATCATTAATCATTAGGGTAATGCAAATCAAAACTACAATGAGATATCATCTCACACCAGTCAGAAAGGCCATCATCAAAAAATCTAGAAACAATAAATGCTGGAGACGGTGTGGAGAAAAGGGAACACTCCTGCACTGCTGGTGGGAATGTGAATTGGTACAGCCACTATGGAGAACAGTACGGAGGTTCCTTAAAAAACGACAAATAGAACTACCATATGACCCAGCAATCCCAGTAGTGGGCATGTACCCTGGAAAAACCATAATTCAAAAAGAGTCATGTACCAAAATGTTCACTGCAGCTCTATTTACAATAGCACGGAGATGGAAACAACCTAAGTGTCCATCATCGGATGAATGGATAAAGAATATGGGGCACATATATACAATGGAATATTACTCAGCCATAAAAAGAAATGAAATTCAGCTATTTATAATGAGGTGCATAGACGTAGAGTCTGTCATACAGAGTGAAGTAAGTCAGAAAGAGAAAGACAAATACCGTATGCTAACACATATATATGGAATTTAAGAAAAAATAATGTCATGAAGAACCTGGGAATAAGACAGGAATAAAGACACAGACCTACTAGAGAATGAACTTGAGGATATGGGGAGGGGGAAGGGTAAGCTGTGACAAAGCGAGAGAGAGGCATGGACATATTATACACTACCAAACGTAAAATAGATAGCTAGTGGGAAGCAGCCGCATAGCACAGGGAGATCAGCTCGGTGCTTTGTGACCACCTAGAGGGGTGGGATAGGGAGGGTGGGAGGGAGGGAGACGCAAGAGGGAAGAGATATGGGAACATATGTATATGTATAACTGATTCACTTGGTTATAAAGGAGAAACTAACACACCATTGTAAAGCAATTATACTGCAATATAGATGTAAAAGAAAAAAAAAAAAAGCAATACCTCTCTGTCAGTTTGAATTTTATTCCTCTGCCAGTACTTCCCAGAGAAATTTCACCAAAAGTGCCTAAGCTTGCCATGGCCATTGTTGTGAAGAAAGTTCTCTCTCTTTCTAGTCACATCCACTTTTCCTTCTCCTGGGGGCTTAATGGATGTTTGGGGGCAGGAAATAAAATTTAAACTAAAATATCAAAAACCAAAACAAAAAAAACAATTGTTCAAGTGTTCTTTTTTTTTTTTACATCTTTATTGCAGTATAATTGCTTTACAATGGTGTGTTAGTTTCTACTTTATACCAAAGTGAATCAGTTATACATATACATATGTTCCCATATCTCTTCCCTCTTGCGTCTCCCTCCCTCCCACCCTCCCTATCCCACACCTCTAGGTGGTCACAAAGCGCCGAGCTGATCTCCCTGTGCTATGTGGTTGCTTCCCACTAGCTATCTATTTTACGTTTGGTAGTGTATATATGTCCATGCCACTCACTTTGTCATGGCTTACCATTCCCCCTCCCCACATCCTCAAGTTCATTCTCTAGTAGGTCTGTGTCTTTATTCCTGTCTTACCCCTAGGTTCTTCATGACATGATTTTTCTTAAATTCCATATATATGTGTTAGCATACAGTATATGTCTTTCTCTTTCTGACTTACTTCACTCTGTATGACAGACTCTAGGTCCATCCACCTCATTACAAATAGCTCAATTTCATTTCTTTTTATGGCTGAGTAATATTCCACTGTATATATTTGACACATCTTCTTTATCCATTCATCCGATGATGGACACTTAGGTTGTTTCCATCTCCTGGCTATTGCAAATAGAGGTGCAATGAACATTTTGGTACATGACTCTTTTTGAATTATGGTTTTCTCAGGGTGTATGCCCAGGAGTGGGATTGCTGGGTCATATGGTAGTTCTATTTGTAGTTTGTTAAGGAACCTCCATACTGTTCTCCACAGTGGCTGTACCAATTCACATTCCCACCAGCAGTGCAAGAGTGTTCCCTTTTCTCCACACCCTCTCCAGCATTTATTGTTTCTAGATTTTTTGATGATGGCCATTCTGACTGGTGTGAGATGTGTAATACCAAGAATGAACTGCAATGTAAACTATGTAATGTAAACAGATGTAAACTATGGACTCTGATTATGATGTGGTAGTGTATGTTAAACAGGTGTAATAAATGAACCACTCTGGTCGGGGGATGCTGAGAATAGGGGAGGCTATGCATGTGCAGGGGCAGTGAGTATAAGGGAAATTCCTGTACCTTCCCCACAATTTTGCTGTGAACCTCAAACTGCTCTTTTAAAAAGTATAAATAAATAATAAAAGAGAAAGCAAATCCTTCAAGAACAAAGAAGTGGGGGAAGAGGGGGTACGTCTCCGACAGAGAATTATTAGCACTACTGTCCCTTCTACTTAGGGCTCTAAGGCATTAGGGCCATATGCTACAAACAACGTTCAATCCAAAATAACAAATGAAAGATTACCACTACTAAGATGAGAAAGTGAATGTGTTGAGATGGGGCAGGGTGCTGAATATATCTACTTCCTTTCCCTGATGGTTCAAAACACTGCTAACTCCCTGCCACATCCTGGTAGAGAGGCTGGATTCACACACTTTCCAAACCGTAAAATCTAGAAATACATATTCCAACAAAACCTTAACTAGATATAAAATTACTCTACAATCAAGCAAATTGGAGGTAGTATGGAATTCATTTTTAAATTGGCTTTTGGCTGAATATAAAAATCAGCAGTTTAAAGGCCCAGAATAATTTTCAGCAACTAAGGCTTACGCATAACTTAAGAAACTCATTAGCTTCTTAAATTCTTAAATTTTCAGAGCCTGTGAAAGCAGTATAGCCTGGCTATATATTTCAACCAACACTCAAAGCACGTAACACCAGGTAGCATCAGAAAATTTTCTAAGAAATTGATAAAATGCCTCAGCTGCCTGCTGGAGCAGAGGGAGGAAACAGAGCAGAAAAAAACAAAAGACAAATACAACCAATAACAAAAGCAGTCATCTCACAAACTTTTAGCTGAAGGCCTCCCTCCAGACTCTTGCATGATTTCCTCCTTTGCCTGATTCCTTTTAGATGTAAACATTTATATGCTGATCCTACGGTAAAGATTTATGTGAGTCACCACTTTGTTCTATATGTCAAACAACCTAGTGCCTTCCACATATTCTTCTCCTGTAACTCAGAGCAGAACAAGACAGGAAACCTGTACTCTCTCAGAGACAAGACTCTGCCAACATAGGCCAACTTCCTGAGAAGATGAGGGTTCCCATCTTTTTAATTTGCTGGTAAATTATTGTAAAGGCAGACTTATTTTGTTCTTTGTTTGTTTTGACGGGACACCTAAGTCAGCTTGAAATTACCTTTGATTTCAAACTCAAGACTAAACTTTATCAGACAGAACAGGAATCTGCCCAGTTCTGCCACTTGCTAACCAGGTAACATTGGGAAAGTAACAGTAACTGAGTGTTTGCTACTAAAGCACCGTTCAAACTGCTTTACTTAGATTCATCCATTTAATCCTCAAAAAGACCCTTTGAGGGGAGACCCAAGGAGACAAAGTAACTGTGTGAGAGAACAAGTAACCCACTCAAGATCAGAGCTGGTAAGACAAAGAACTAGGATTAAACCAAGGTAACCTTTTTGCCAGAGCCTGTACTCTTAACCACTTTACTGGTGGGTTTAAAATTTTTTTAATGTAACCCACTATAAGAAATATGTTCTACAGGGCTTCCCTGGTGGCGCAGTGGTTGAGAGTCTGCCTGCCGATGCAGGGCACACGGGTTCGTGCCCTGGTCCGGGAAGATCCGACATGCCGCGGAGCCGGCTAGGCCCGTGAGCCATGGCCGCTAAGCCTGCGCGTCCGGAGCCTGTGCTCCGCAACGGGAGAGGCCACAACTGTGAGAGGCCCGTGTACCGCAAGGAAAAAAAAAAAAACAAAAAAAAGAAATATGTTCTACAACACAACCCAATACATATATATTTTATCAATTAAGACTCACCTGTAACTTGAGAGTCTTTGTTATATGTATAATTGAAACCAAATTTTATGAAAATATACTTATTCATTTTATGCAGTACACTGGTATTTTTCTACTGTATTTTATTGTTTAAAATTCCTTGTCAATCCTCACCAAACTGATTTCAACTTCCACTGAGACCCATGACCTGAACTTTGAAAAACAAGGTACTACATTTCTTTTTACCACCATGGGAATTTTGTGAGGATTAAATATGATAATGTGTACAAACCTTTAGCACAATGCCTGACACAGACTGTGCACCCAGTGCGTGATAGTGATTATTACTGATCTTGTAAATTAGCAGTAAGTAAGGGAGGCAAGGACACTTAGGGGGAAAACCTGACTGGAGTATAGGTGAATTTATGGCCTGTTGGCATCTTTCCCGGGCAGTGAGATAGGGAATTTCCCCAGTATTTTCAATTTATATTGTAATGGAAATCCACATTTAGAAAGAGACCTGGCTTGTAGCTAACTCTGATTTCCTCTTCTTCACTATAAAGGGCAATTTACAAGTTGCTATGCCTCTCTGCTGGAACCCTCAGTAGACCCAATTTTTGCATTTATCTTCCCATCCCGCACTACTCTGGACACTATGAGCTTTACGAAATTGGTCTTCAGCTGGGGAGGTGCACTCATTTCCTATTGATGCTTTAGTAATTACCACTACCTTAGTGGCTTAAAACAACACACACTTATTATCTTACAATTCTAGGGCTCACAAATCTGAACCAGATCTTACTGGGCTAAAAGCCTTTCTGCTGGCTCTGGGAGACAATCCCTTTATGTTTTCCAGCTTCTTTTTAGATGCCAGTATTCCTTGGCTCTTCTTCCATCTTCAAAGCCTGCAACAGCAGGTTGACTCCTTCTCACATCAAATCACTCTAACTCTGACACGGATTCTTCTTCCCTGAATCTTCTGCCTTTGTCTTCCATCTATAAAGGATCCTTGTGATTATACTGGGTCTACCTGATAATCCAGAATAAGTTCCCTATTTTAATATCTTTGATTTAGTCACATCGGCAGAGTCCCTTTTGCCATGTAAGGTAACATTCAGAGGCTCTGGTGATTAGGATGTGGACATTTGGAGGGGGAAGAGGGTCAACTATTCTGCCCAACACAGGAGACAAACCTTACAAAATAGCAAATAAGATTTAACAACAACAACAATAACACATAACATTTATTGAACATTTACCATACAATAGGCATTGTGCTGAGTGCTTTACCTGCTAACTCATTTCCTTGTTGAGAAACCAAGGCTCCAAAAGATCAGAGAGTGTCAAACCTAGGTGTGCCTGACTTCAAAGTTCATGCTCTCAACCACTTGACTACATAATTAGGTACTAGATGTGTGTACAGTTAGTGGTTTGCAACTTCTCCCCAGCAAGTACTCCTTTTTCTCTTTCCCCGCAAGAACCATATTTTGAAAAATTCTGTATGTTAACTTTTTTCATTAATCAAAGATAATTGTAACAGCTGATAGCTTTGAGCTAACCTCTTTGCCTCTTTGGATTTATATAGTTCCAGCCAAATAATGCAACTTAATATTTTATTTAACATATTTTGGCATCATTTTGGGATACTGAAGCATAACCCACTTTGTAGATGCCTAGGAGTTCAGAGAAGAAGGAAATCAATGGGGATGGGTGGAGCAGTCAGAAGAAATAGGGTCTGACTTCAGTCTCAAAGAAGCACAAATTTCACATAGACTAGAGAAGAGAGAAGATCATGAATGAGAAGTGAGAACAAGTACATGTAGGAATGAGACATAGGGAGCTTGTTAGGAGAACTGGACAAAAGAAATTAAAGAAGAATAAATAAAACACTGAGGCTTTGAAAGATAGGTAAATAAGGTTAAATTTAACCAGACAGGAAAATGCAGAAGCTGGAAAATTTCTGAGCAGGAGCCCTTGGGCTTGGGGAGATTAATCGGCTAGAACAAAGAGCATGAAAGGAGGAAGTGAGAGACTGGCAATTGTAATTCACCTTCCAGGAGGGAAATTGGTGGCTGGGAGGCATAGAAAGGGGTAGAGACTAACTTTTCACTATACCCCTTTTGATTCTTCTAAATTTTATACAATGTACATGTATGAACTAATGTCATATATAGATACACATATGTAATATATATAATGTATAAGTAACATATAGAAGCAGACATGTATGTACGACTATCATTACTGACCCAAAATACCATATAATAAAACTACACCTCTACTTTTAGCACACTTAAGAATTAAGGATAAACCACTCCTCAGTTGTACTCTGCACCCCGCAACGCCTGCCCTGAGTAGAGCAACTTCAGCAATTTTCTCATTGGTTTAAAAAATTGATCCTTTAGTCTCTGTCTACCTACCTCATCCTAAGCATCAACTCCAGGTTGGGCTGGTGCCCAAGCAATTATATACTGCTCTTACATGTTTGCCCAACTCGAACGAGAACCTACTTCAGAACTGACTCAGAAATCTCACAGGATGTTGCCATTCACCCCCAGGATCAATGATCAGTAAGAGAGTTATAAGGTCTATACCTCCTGACCCAGCTCAAGGTCCTGACTCAGACAATGCCTGCTAGCTGGCCTCATCCCCACATGAGGAGCCCCTCATCCCCTAGGCTCCACTTCATCACCAGTGTATTGGCATCAATATTTATCTTTTCAAAGGAAATTGTTTACCTCATAAATCAATAGGTATCCTGTTGTTATCAGTTGTTTTGTTTTTAAGAGCTAATTAATGAAATAACTTCATCAACGATTTTGTGGGAAGATGTTGAACCTTTGTACTTTCTGAATAATCTATGTTTTATTTGTAGTGTTAGAAAGCTCAGCAGTGAAAGCAAGTACCCCATACTGCCCAGGCACACAACCTGCTGCATTAGCGCTCTGAGCAGTAACTGAGACAAATGGACGACTACAGAATTATTCTAATGTTTTGAGGTTTAGGGAGAGTTGCATTAGAAAACAATTCCTTCATCATACTGTGACTTCATTACATTCAAAGCCATAGTGGCTAGCTCTTATAGTTTAGAAGTTATACATGAAGATGACATAAATAAATACAAGATACAGCAGGCAGAGGAGAGAGATAATAAACCAAAACTGACTGACACAGCTAGATCCTAAAAGCCAGCTTGGTTACTCTTTGAACATGTTGCCAATTTTCATCTGTAAGATAACACGCTATATTGTATGAATCAGTGTTACATCTAATTATTTGATCTGCCTGTCTTATGTTAGTTACTGGAGAAATATTTATTGAGCTCCACACAGATGAGTAATTTTAGAAACCATGTTAGTAGGGAAACATCCAAGAGTGGAATAAGTGCTAAGCCTCTAAAAACTGTTCTCTCTTTTCTTAAAACTCCTGGAAGGCAGGAAATACCCTGTGTTTTTCTATATGTGCCTTGTGCAGTGCTCACCCTCAAATGACACTAAACTAGAACAAAGAAAACCTTAAAGAAGAGCCATGATTCAAAACTAAAATTAATTAGTATGTCACAGTTCATAAAGTACTTCCCTTACGGATGAGGAAAGCAAGTTTCAGTAAGGATAAGCAATGCAGGTACGAAAATAGAGACTGGGGTTAAAACCAAACATGATCTTGTTAACGTGTTTTTATATGTGTGATTAAGGCCAAGCCTTTGCCCATCTACCCACAAATTATAGGTAAGATGTTACAAACTCATATTATGGAACCTGACTCTTAAAACATTTTATTGCCCAGAGTGTAGTGAGGTACACACTTCATTCAGCATGCTATTGCTTCTTTGCAACATACACACCCACCAGTTGTCCTGGTGGGACGTGGTTCTCATTCTTGGATTTTGTAGCCCTCTCTAAAATGTACCAAAAACTCTGGAACAACGAAAAATGATTCTCGCCTTTGAACTGACCTTCAGATCACCTCTTTCTGTAAGTTTTTCTCAATCATTTACACTCTACAAAATAATAGTGATTAAATTCCTCGTTCACTAACTCTCTGGTAACTTCCATACTTCAGCATGAATATAATTGAACCTTTTTACTGTGTTTCTGTTAAATATTTGCGTGCATAAACATATGTACACTCTGCTACGTCTCCAATGATAGCTTCTTAATAACTGAGATATTTCAGGCATTTAATTCAGATGTATGCACCATTTGAGTACTCACTAAATAAAAATATATACAATGCTTTTATTCTAATAAGTTCATTACCTCATCACAAAGCAAATATAAAGAAAGCTGCAAATTTATGATATTCGGCTCTAACTTTTACATGTATAGGTCCTGGTTTTACTGTGATTCTAGGATACTATATCGTGTACCTCATTAATAAGAGCCCTCTGATAAACCTGAAATAAACCATCTGGTTTACTTCCAGTTCTATCACCTTTTACTTGTAATACTTGAAGCTAGTCAATCTACTCTTAGACTTAGTTTTCCCATCTTTAAAATGGGAATTGTTGGGGAGAACACTTACCACCATCCCCTCATTCCACGTATTTTCTTCCAGGAGGAGTTCTTTCACTGGAATAACGTACCCAGGCTCTCGCTGTACCATCCACTCCCCTTCCTTCATCAGGCCAGTACTCCTTCCTAGGGGAAGAGAAGTATCTTACCTGACTTGTAGGTTTGGTAACATAGTAGCTTATCTTTTTTCTTCCCTTTCTTTTTGGAATCTTCCTGTCTTTATAATATCATTTATTAGCCCCATCATATCTCAATAGAGATAATAATTACAACACAAGCTTGTCTTAATGATATTGTATTTGGTAGAATGTAAAACATTTTTATGTGTGAGAAGTTAGTATTTCAATTTTAATACTTCTTTCATCTATTTATTTCATAATAAGTTTTTAAAGAAGATTGATATATTCATTCAATCAGATGACTAAGTTTTCACTAAATCTACTAAAAGGAATAAACTTAATACCTAATTATGCTTGAAATCAAATATCTTCCATCCAACATATTCAGTTGTACATGGTTTCTTTAATAATACTTTAATTTTCTATATAGGTGAAAGAATATATTACTTCTACTTAGACTACAGTCTAAGAGTTTAGAGATACAGTTTAGACTCAGAGAGTTATCAGAATATTGGCTGCAAAGATTTTTTAAAATCCTGTACTTTTGTCATAATAGATGTCATAATATTATTATTACTATTTACCTTTGTGAACTATAATGATTTTTAAACATGAACGTGTAACTTTGAAAACACAAAAACTTGAAATGAGCACACTAGAGAATTCTGCATGCTTTTCACCCAAGAATTGCAGTCTTCTACTGACCATAACATCCTTCCACAGTCTAAGGTGATAGTAGGTGTATTATTATCACTTTCATTGTCCTAGGCACTGTTGAACAAAACAGATACGGTCCATGTCTGCATAGAGATCACATTTGAAACAACAGCATGGCTACACAGTTTTTAAGTCATTTTTCACTATTCATAACCCAGCCTTGACAATCATAAAGTTGATAATTCTCACTTAGACTAAAATTGGCAAGGCCCACATATTTTACTTTGAGAAAGAAAACTAATACTTATTGGGTATAATCTTATGCACATTATCCTATTTAATTCTCCTAACACCCTTAAGAAAAGTATTATTTTCACTATTTAATAGTTGAAGGAAATGAGACTCACTGAGATTACAAAATACCAAAGAGGTCATGCACATAGATTAATGAAGAAGGAGACTTTTAACTCTATTGGGTGCCGAAGCCCCATATTGTTCTGCTAGAATCAGATCAGTTAATGCCAATTATATTCCAATTCCAAGTTGTTATTATAATAAGGAAGATTTCTAAACGATAAAAATGATGTATATAAAGACTTAAATCATCATGATGTATATAAAGACTTTAGTCATCACTTTTGTAGACAGCAGTGTAGAGCTTATTTATTCTGTAGATAGCAATGTAGAGCTTTTGTCCCACACTACACACCAAAGAGCCATTCTCATCATAGACAGTCAATAAATGCCGAATTAAAATGTTCATATGTAAAAGAAAAAGCAAATTATAGCCAATGGAGTTAGTTCCATAAAGTTTAAATTATTCCTAACAGACACTATTATTAAAGAGACACATCAACACTTTAAGATTGCTAGACTGAACTCCTTTAAAAGATATCCTTGCTCACGTATAAAATAACTCTTCATATATAAGTGTGTTGAGTGGTGCCAAATCATTCACACTCCATCTCTCAGTACTCTATTACTTCATGAGAACAGCTGAACTGATTCAGAATACAGCAACATAATTTCCTTTGTTCAATTGCTGGCTATGCCTCTGAATAGCTGTGGGACCTTACACAAGTAATTAACATCTCTGTGCCTCAGTTTCTACATCTGCGAAGTTAGAGTCATAAGAGCATCTATTGCACAGTGTTGGTGTCCTAAGTGAGTGACTCTATGGAAATTGCTTAGAAGAGTCCCTGACACGTAGCAAGCATTATATAAGTGTTAGGTTGTTTTTTTAAAAAATTAATAAATTTATTTATTTATTGGCTGCATTGTGTCTTCGTTGCTGTGCGCGGTCTTTCTCTAGTTGCGGCGAGCAGGCACTACTCTTTGTTGTGGTGTGTGGGCTTCTCATTGCGGTGGCTTCTCTTTGCTGTGGAGCACAGGTACTAGGCACATGGGCTGCAGTAGTTGTGGCACGTGGGCTCAGTAGTTGTGGCTTGCAGGCTCTAGAGAGCTGGCTCAGTAGTTGTAGTGCACGAGCTTAGTTGCTCCACAGCATATGGGATCTTCCCGCACCAGGGCTTGAACCCGTGCCCCCTGCATTCGCAGGCGGATTCTTAACCTATAAGTCTTAGTTATTATTGCTGTTGTCGATATTGTTGTTGTTGTTGCTGTTTTAGAAATTCAGTACCTCATGTCCATATCCCCATAATCCACAAAGGACTTGAAGGGGGATATTATGGCCAACCAGAATCTCTTCCTCAGGAGTTCTGGGCTATGAAAAAGAACCTACACCATAGCTAAGTCCCTAGAGAAGTTAGAGGAGCCAGTTCTTTAACTGAAATGCAGACAGTGAGGGCTCCATAGAGCATTCATAATAACTGCTCTATGAATCTGCCAATGTCCTCTATCCAAAGACCACCAGGAACACATCTGCAGTTCTATAAATCTGGGTTTACTGACTCATTGCAAGCAGGAGTTATGTGTACCATGAAGAATCAGGACATCTCAGTAAGAGGATGTTAGAAATAATTTATCATAGGATTTGGACTTCTTGTAGGTGATTCTGAGGAGCATTCAAGGAAACGGGTATCTTCCCTGCATTGGATGCTGTCTGGAAGCAGGAGTGATTCTCTGATCAGGTATCTCAATAATTTATATCTAGACAGTGAGAATAATGAAATTGAGATAAAGCTATAATTGGTAAAGAAGAAGCAGGCACTTATTATTAGCCAGGAAAGGGCAATATTTGCTCATTTTTGTGGTTTGAACAATGTTTTTACCTCTGTCTGTTCAAACATGATAATGAAGTGGTCTTATTTTTTCTTGCTCCACTACAGTGACAAAATAGTCCTGTCTGACGTTGATGTTCTATGAAAGTGTTTATATTGAACAGGAGAATGCCACAGATTCATTGGGAGTGCCAGGCCAGCTCCCAGCTAATAAGGGCTGCTTTTCTCTTTCTTAAACTAGATAAGAATGTTTTGCTTGAAGGGCAGAGCTGGCCAGGAAAATAACTATTATTATTATTATTTACATAGATTGACAGGTTTATAACTTATAAAGTTCTTTTATATTCACTGTATAACTTGAGTCTCTCAGAACAATCCTGGGAGACAGGTAGGCTATAGGGCCTCCACATCGCACAACTCTAGGGGGCCCATTCATAACGTATTCCACGTGAATGGCACCTCCCCAGTGTGAACAGTGTCCTTGGCAGGAGTTGTGCAACAAGGTTTCCCTGGCAGGGCAGACATTTCTATTCCTTTTTACAATTATAAAAATTAAGTCAAAGAAGCTTCCTGAGTGTTCCTTAGTTCCCAATAAACCTTAGAGTTCTCTCTGGCAACCTGTTCAGCTGCTGACATTGGACCCCTGCTTCAGTCATGTTTCCGATTCCAAATTGCACCAGCCGGCGCTGTTATGACCTAGACCAGTGGTCCCCAACCTTTTTGGCACCAGGGACCGGTTTTGTGAAACACAATTTTTCCCCGGACTGGGTGGGGGGATGGCGAGCGATGGGGAGCGATGGGGAGCAGCAGATGAAGCTCCGCTCGCTTGCCAGCCGCTCACCTCCTGCTGTGCGGCCTAGTTCCTAACAGGCTGCACACCGGTACCAGTCTGCGGCCCGGGGGTTGGGGACTCCTGACCTACACTATACTGGCTACTACAATAAGAAAAGCTCTGCCTTCTTCTACAACTTGGTCTATACTTGCCCAAAAAAGGATACTAAAAAGGGTACTGAACTTATAATCTCTTTCATATAGCCACTGCCTAAAGCAGAAAAAAAAAAAAAAAAAGTGTGGCTTTGTCTGTGTATGTGTGTGTGTGTGTGTATTGCCTAAAAAATATATCTTAGTATATTTTGCTTACAAGCTAGGAGTGACAGCTGGAGAAAATGATTTTGAGTTCTGAAGACATTTGAAAAAGCAAAATATCCTGCTTAATTCAGGAGCTAAAATTTTTAAATGCAGACTGAGCTACTGGTAACATACCTTTCCACACTCTTGGAAACCTGCCAATTAAAATGTCAAAAGAAAATGGAATTTCCCATGAAATGTCCATTAATAATAAATTTTTGTCCATCACTGTCTTTTTGTAGTTGGGAAATTCCCTCTTGCTACTAAATTCCTCTCCTGAGACATCATATAAAGTGAAACTGAAAATGTAATACCCTAGTGACACAGCAAGCAGTTCCCAGAAAGAATATGAGCTTTAATTCAAATAGATTTGTGCAGGAATCATGTCTCTGTAGTTTAAAAACTCTATGACTTTGGGCAGTTTGCCTTACCTCTCTTCATTAAATTACCATGCAGGCTTCTTTCTCCTAATTTCTGAGTGTGCCCTGGACTTCCCTACCAGAACATTTATCACACTCTACTGTAATTGTATGCTTAGGTTCTATCTCCCTTAGAACACTAAAAGCATTTTAAGGACAGAGACCATGTGTCTTTTGTTATCCCTGTATTTCCAGCACCTAGCATTATGGCACATAATATTTGTTAAATTTATTTGCTGTCTTAGGGGAGGTGAACTGGAGATCTGAAGAATCAGGAAGCCTTACTTCTCCTTTACATACCTTTTTATAATTCTTGTGGTTCTTTGTTATGGCAGTCCCTGGAAACGAATACACCCAGGTACAACTTTTTAAAACTTTTTAGTTGGAGATAATAATAGACTCACAGGAAGTTGTAAAAATAATACAGAGTGGTCCCACATATCCTTCACCCATTTTCCCCCAATGGTTACCAGATGCTTTTAGACCAAAAAATAGAAAAAATTAGAATATGAGATGTTTTTAATTCTTGCATTTGTACTTTTTTAAGGGGTTTATTTTTCAACTTTTCTGTCTTGTTTCTAATTTTAAAGACTATGAGATATATCCCCTCTTTTTTTGGATTTCCTTCCCATTTAGGTCACTACAGAGCATTGAGTAGAGTTCCTTGAGCTATATACAGTAGGTTCTCATTAGTTACCTAGTTTATACATAGTAGCAATAGTGTATATCTGTCAATCCCAATCTCCCAATTCATCCCACCCACCCCCCCACTTCCTGCCTTGGTGTTCATACGTTTGTTCTCTACGTCTGTGTCTCTATTTCTGCTTTGCAAATAAGATCATCTATACAATTTTTCTAGATTCCACATATAAACGTTAGTATATGATATTTGTTTTTCTCTTTCCGACTTACTTCACTCTTTATGATAGTCTCTGGCTCCATCCACGTCTCTACAAATGACCCAATTTCATTCCTTTTTATGGCTGAATAATATTCCATTGCATATATATACCACATCTTCTTTATCCATTCCTCTGTCCATGGACATTATATGTATACATATAGCTGATTCACTTTGCTGTACAGCAGAAATTAACACAACATTGTAAAGCAACTATAGTCCAATAAAAATTAATTTTTAAAAAAATTAGAAAAATAAATAAATATAAAGAACTTACAGGAATAAAAGGCATTGAAGTTAAAAAAACAAGCAAAACAAAAAAACAGACTATGAGAGATTTCAAGCATGCCATTTCAAGCTACCATGTCCCTAAAATAGCACATGCAGATATAAATAACCTTTATTCTCAGTAAATGGAAAATATGACTTAATATGATTCTACAGAATTTTGAATAGATGAATTCAACATATAGGTGTGAGGCTTGTTTTTAAGCCTAATTTGCATAATTATTCTCATGTTTTTTGTTTCTCATTTAGTTGATGTAGTTTAGCATTAGTATTATTTAGGTTTTCTGTCATTAGCCATTCATTATGGGCATTAATTAAACAATGTACATATCACTAAGAATACATAGTTTTAGCTCTATAATGGTGAAACTATCATGAAAGCTAAAGGTTTGATGTTGTGATAAGCAAATTGAAGCCAGATATTTAGAAGGTCTGCAATAAAAAGAATCTTAGCATTTAAATGACTTTAAAAGCACTGAAATACAGGAATCAGCAGATCAACATTATACTATCTATCTCGAAAAGAAATGCAAGAAGGTGTGTGGAGAAACAGCACTCTCATTTGTCTGCAGAAAAAGAAAACTGGAACAACCTCAGTGAAGGTCAATTCAACAATACAAACCAAAATTACAAATGAACATAACTCTTTTGTCCAGCAGTTCAGTTTCTAATATGGATACACTTGCACATGTATGAAATGACATATATGATTACTTATTGCAGCATAATTTGTAATAGTAAATATGTGGAAACAAGCTAAGTGTCCACCAATGAGGGGTAAATTATGGCATATCCATCATTAAAAAAAAAAAGATGAGAAAGCTTTATATGCATTTGTATGGAAAGATATCCGAAATAGATTACTAAGTGAAAGACAAGCAAGGTGAACAGGTATATACTGTAATACTAATTAAATAAAAGTAAGAGACATAATATACACCCACATATATTATTTTTGTATTTAAACCTATTAACCTTTTATTGAAGTATAACATATATATACACAGAAAAGTGCACATTGTGTAGCCTCAAAGAATTTTCATAACTGAACATACCCATGTAACTGGCACCAAGAGTCTAGGTCCTAGATCAAGAAACAGAATATTTCTATCACCCCAGAGGCCTCATCCTGTCCCTTCTACTCACTATGACGACTCTACAAGAGCAGACATTATCCTGATTTCTAAAAGCATAGGCTAGTTTTGCTTACTTTTGTACTTAATAGGAATTGACTCATAAAATGTATACTCTTCTGTGTCTGGCTTTTTCATCCAGTATTGTATTTGTGCAATTCATCATATTGTACACTGCTCAATATCATTGCTGTTTAGTATTCCACTGTGTAAATGGGCCACAAATCATTTACTCATTCTACTATGTATGGATATTTGGGTAATTTCCAGTTTGAAGCTATTATAAATAGCACTACTATGAACTTTCTAATATATGCATATGCATGTCCATATACCTAGGCAAGGAATTGCTGAGGATCCTCATAACTGCAATTTTAATACTACTGCCATACAGTTTGCAAAATTGATTGTACCAATTGACACTCCCACCAGCAATGTACAAGAGCTCCAATTGTTACAAAACCTCACCCACACTTGCTATATTCTGTCCTTTTAATTTTAGTTATTCTTGTATTTGTGTAGTGATATTGCACTGTGGTTTTAACTTGTAGTTCTCTAATGACTGATGATGTCGAGCACCTTTTCACATTCATGTACTATTTGCTATTTAGATATACCCTTGTGTGAAGTATCTAGGTCTTTTGCCTAATTTTCTATTGAATTATCTGTCGGTTACACTTTTAAATTCTGAACCATGTGAATACTAATTTTTAAAAATTTTAAAGTAATGTAATTAAAAATATACATAAATTTCAGAGTGCTCTATGCTGCATGTTCTCTCCTTCGAGGTTTATAATACACAAGTATTTCAGAAGCTCTAAAAAGTCTTAGAATTTTCACCACACAACAGTTGGAGAAACGCTGTTTCCATTCTTGCCTAATTTTTAGTTTTCATGGAATTAATAATTGCTTCCGTTTTTTAGTTGCTTATATTTTTTAAGTTCTCTCTCGAATTTTATCACGTATTTCATTAGATCTATCAAACATCTATCAATATAACTACCCAAATACTCAAAATTAGTAATCTAAATAAATTCAATTACACTAACCAGTCTTTCTTCTTGGAGTCTGCCATCTTCCTTCTCCAGTGAAAACGATTGCTCTCTAATTCTGCCACATATCTTTCACCCTGGCATTTCCCTTCACATTCTCCTGGTCCTTTTTTCTGGATCCCATGTCTTTCTCTTTCTTGTCTTGCTCTCATGTTTTGTTGGAGCACAACCTCTAGTAACTTGCCCTAAAAAAAAAGAAAAAAAAAAAGGTGGATGGATGGATGGAAAATAAATGTTTTCATCCTTGTATATGTGAAAATGTTTTTATTCTACTCTTACACTTGATGGATAGTTTGACTACAGGATTCTAGGTTGGAAGTTATTGTCTTACAAAACTTGAAATTTCACTGTAGTGTTTTAGCATAAAAGTTATTGTTGAGAAACCCAATGCCATTCTAATTCCCATCCGTTTATTCCTGCTTCTTCCCTCTAAAAACTTTTAAAATCCTCTCTACTCTTCGTGTTCTGATCTTTTTAATGGCGTGCTTTAACATAGGTCCTTCTTCATTCACTGTGGGTAGCTGGTGGGTCCTTTAACTATGAACATCTTTGTCTTTTGGTCCTGGAAGAAATTCTTGAATTATTATTTTGATCATTTCCTCCCTTCTTAATTTTTGTTCTCTTTCTCTAGAATTCTTAGTTTGTAAACTGACTGGATGAATGAATGAATGGGAAAAGTTTTCTGAGCACTTTTTGTAGCAAAAAGCTTATTAAGGAATGAACCACAGATTATCAGACCATATCTTTAGAGCTAAGTATTTTATTTTAAATTATCAAATTTTAAAACACACTCTTTCATTACAGCTTCCATTTATTGTAAAATGTAACACTGCTACTCTCATTTCAGGCAATACAAAAATACAGGAAGCACTGATTTTCTGTAGGCAGAAATCCCTGATTGAAGTCAGGCATTCCCTATTACTTTTGCTTTAGAATTCATTAAATGCCTAGCATGGACTTGGTATTGTGTATAATATTTGCACCACACTTTGCAAAATAATCATTTCTGGTGTAGAAAAGTGTTTGTTTAAGGTAAAAAGATCTTTGCAGTCTTTTTTGATTGGCATTAAACACCGCATTCTTCCCAGATCTATAAGAAAGTAATGTTTGCAGGCTTACCTGGAATCAAGGGAAGGACTCTCTCAAGGTTACTTTTCAATCTCTGTCTGTAATTATGGACGTCAGGAGAGAAAAAAAAAGTCAGAAAAATAGGTCCCTAGTAGAGAAGCACCCAACAGGAACTAAACATCTGAAGGTTTAGACAGGATTAAACTCTGACAGGGCTTATCAGCCACCCCCACACGACTAAAGTAGTTGGAAGTGAGGTTAGATTGGAGTCCAGATAAGCAAGTGAATCTACACCCCTACCTGACTCACCGGGCTGAGAAGTGCGGAGCCCTAGTAAGTCACCACTGCACGTCCTCAAAGGGCTTTCCGCGCAGGCTTGGAGTCAGGAAACGGCAGCTGCCACACCCACCCCACTACCTCTATCTGGTGTTTGGTGACTCCCGAAGACGCGCTGATGGGACCAGAGGCGATTCCTCCTGGGTGGGAGGGTCCGCTGACTGGGTGTGGAGCTGCGAAGAGGAAATTTCCCCAAAAGAAAACCTTTCCAACCTAGTGGGTTGGGTGGAGAGAAGACAAATTGAGCGCCCCTGCCTCACTTCCCCACTCCCAAGCCCCCGCCCGAGCCCCGCCGGTGTGGCACACGTCATCTGGGCGCCACAAGGCAGAGATCTCGGGCCTCAGGCCGAGGCCGGAGCCTTGCTGGGAGGATCGCGGACCAGTGGCCCTCATCCCCGCCTCGGCATCCGCCGCTGACGTCGCCTGAGAAGTCTGGGGATGGTGGAGCTCCGACAGGCGGGCTCCGGTGGCAGGCAGCACCTGGGAGGGCCAGGTCGGAGAGAGGAAGCTTCTCCCCTGTGCGCCCCGCCGCCGCAGAGTTGACCAGTCTCTAGAAGAGAAGAGTCCGCTCCGGCTCCGGATAAGCAGCGGCTTGGCGTGGGCTGCGCGGAGAATGGACAGCCTCGTGACCTCATGTCCGGCAGGCTGTAGGGCCTGCCGACGCGGCTCGCGCAGGGGGTGGAGCCGGGGGAGCGGCGGGCACTTCCGGAATCGACCGGCTGCCTGAGTGCCCGCGCCACCCGCTACCATGAACGAGGAGACCATCTGCAGCGTCCTGCTCACCCTCCCGTACCACAAGCTCGCCGACTTGCGCTACCTGAGCCGCGGCGCGTCCGGCACCGTGTCTTCTGCCCGCCACGCAGACTGGCGCGTTCAGGTGGCCGTGAAACACCTGCACATTCACACCCCGCTGCTCGACAGGTAGGGCGCCTTGGCGGCTCCACCGCGGAGCCCCGAAATCTGCGTTCCCCACCCCACTGGCTCTAATCCCGGGCAAGCGGGCTTTGAAGCCCAAGCGACGGTGACCCTTTAGGATCGGCCGCACACCTCGTCACCTCTAGGCAGCCGTTCAACGCTTGGGCTAACATGGTGGGGAGAGCAGGCTTCTCTGGAGATGCAGCAATCACGCTTCTTTTCACTGCCCTCTCCTTTGTTTCTTACTCCTGGGCCTCCTTTCTCCAGACACCAAAAATCAGCGATCACAGCCCAACTCTAAACGTCCTCTTTATTGAAATTGGGTTCTGTTTGCTTTGTTTTTCCCTTTTTTTTTTTGAAGTCGAATTCTAGGGCTGCACTGCCCAATAGGTAGGCTCTTAGCCACAGGTGGCTATTACTTTTTTTTTTTAAGTGGCTATTAGAAAATTTCAAATTGTATATGTGGTTCACATTATATTTTTATTGAACAGCACTGCTGTAGAGTCTGGGACGTTTTGGTTTGGGCTTTTTGTTGTTTTTGGTTTACACATGTAGGCATGAAAGTTTAGATATCAAACTCAATTTAGTTTCTCCTCTTACCGTCACAGGGAGGGAAACCTGTCTCTAGAGGAAACTTGTATTATCTTTGCTAACAATAAACGGAAATCAGAAAGCTGTTAAACGACCAAAACTTTTGAATGTCTCTCCCATCCTGGAACAAGTTTAGTGCAATGTCCAGATTTCAAGGGAAGGCTAGATTAGTTCCTGTTTCCAGAAAAACCTTTCAACCATATATATTAATCAGTGAGTCTAGTCACTAGCCTTGTGTATTTTCCTTCCAATAGGAATTTAACTAGGCCCTGCATTCAATTCTTAGTGAGTTAACATCCATGATTACAACATTCTCCTCTCCTCCCCCTCTACCTAAAGTGAAAATACATCATGCTAGATGCCTGATTAGCCAGAGGCCGTCAGTATCCAACAGCAGATAAATTCCTCAGCTTCAGCCCTGCTAATGGTATTGACTTTCATCTGCCTGTGGCTTTTACTTGCTCTCTTGCGATCAGGCTTGGATGGGCTAGATCTCACAGTAAGTTTGAGACACCTCTAGAAATTGTTCCCGCTTTTTGTGTACCATAATCCTGATTTAGTGATATACAGGGTCTATTTACCCTGGGTCTTGAATTCTGTGGAGCAATTACTGGGAAATTATGTGTATGTAGTCAACTTTGAAGGGTGGTGGTTGATTAGAGAGGGTAGATGTATTTTAGAATCAACTATTAAAATATATGGAAATCTAGCACTGATGGATTCCTTAGGTATTTTAAAGGAGATTGATCCTCCCATTTTGGATGCTGCTTCTCAAGATTTTAATTTATCTAAGTTTTGTGCCATTTGGGACCAAGAAATGAAGGGAGCTCCCTTTCGTGCTCATTAACAATTTCATAATCTAAAATTCTTCACTACATCGGGTAGGAAATTAATTCTGCCGTCAAAGAAGCCATAAGGAACAGTGCAACACTCTGGCATTACTGCATCACATTTTTCTCCCACTTGTTTCCTAGAATGTTAACATTAGCGGTATTTATGTAGTCTGAGCATAGGACTGGGCTATGCAGTTGACTCACAGGGTGTCTTATGTCCTCACTTATGAAGTGGGAATAACAGATACAGGTACTTCTTGGGCTCTGGTGTGGATAATGTTTGCATTGTTCTTTGAGATCACAAAAGAAAAATAAGTTTATGTGCTGTAACATGTTCTTATTTTAGTGATTGGTGAATTATTCTCTGTAACCTGACTTCTGCCCATGAGAGGACCTTCCCCAACAATCTCCCAACGCCTTATGAGTAGGTGAGTCTGATAGGTTGTTCAAATACCTTGTGTAAACAGTGTAACTGTTTTGTAACTGAAATTTGCTATGGGTAATTTAGGTAATATGTCTATAAAAGCTGTTTTACATTTTAATTTTTTTAATAAAAAAACCTATTTTTAAACTGTTTTGGCTTTCTCTGTTTTCCCATTCAGTCTTCCTGAAATCTGACTTCAAGAATTTTCCTTCTCTGATTAAGCAGTGAGTGGAAAAAACAAAGGCTTTAGAGTCCCACAATTGCAATTCAAATCTGACTCCAAATCTGCCACTTATTGTTGGCATGACCATTAGAAACTATTAATTTATGTGAGGCTTAGTGTTCTCATATATAAAGTAGGGATAATGAAACCAACTGTAGTAAAGTGGCCAACACATAATAGGATCACAAGAGAAGGAAGAATGCATCATACTCTTAATGGGAGGAGGAATTAGTATATTAAGTATCACTAAGATATCCCCTAGCATGCCCTCTCTATAATTCTTTCTCAGAGTATCCAGGAGCCTTCCCGGCAAAGGTGCTACTCAATAACTGTCTTGTTGACCTACATTTCATGAGGCAAATACAGACCTGTTTCAGCTTAGGAAATATAAATTTAATTAAAACAGGTCTCACAAACTGGTATAATTGGGTGCCTCACAGTTGGGATATTAAGTGGCTGAAGAGCAGGGAGAAGAAGAGAAACTCTTTATGCATTCTTGTAATTCTTGAATTTTGAAACATATAAGTATATTACCTATTCAAAACATAGATGACTAAGATTTTTTTGGTTTATTTTGCTTATTGTTTGCTTATTGTTCAGAGCAAACTCTAAATTTTCAGCTTTCTTCCAGTAAAACCAACTGGAACACTTCACACATAATGGAGAATAACCACCACTTTCAGGTCTGGGATTCAGTGAATTGCTAGGGGTACTAAGGACAACTTTGTTTTAATACTTTTTACACCCAAATCCCTTCTATCGTGATGAGGCATAAGTGGCCTTTTACCTTTCAATTTAGTGCTTACCCTTATTAAATTTACCAGTCAATTGGCTAATATTTAGAGAAAGAGCCTCTGCTCTATGTATTACCAGAGTTGCCACCAGACCCTTGCTCAAAACTCACCAATCCCTCCTTTGAACAGGAACTAACATATATCTTTAAGTCACAGGGTCTGGACACAAAGGAAGTTATAGGTAGAGAAAAACAAAAACTGGTTAGAATCAGCTGAAACCAAAATGGCTACGAATCTGACCTCCAGCAGACCCTGAGTCTCATTTTATGCTGATTTTACTATATAGTATACTATATGACACACCTACAGGTGACTATGACCGGATGTCACAAAGCAAAAAAGGACAGAAAAGGGATGGTACCCCATTTCCAGGGAAGCCCTGCTTCTTTACTAGAAAACCAATGCACGTGCCTCACCGTCATTAGTCTCACTCCTACCCTCATCGTCCTTATTCCTTAAAAGCAAATCCCTCTCACCATTAAGGTGAGAAGTTGATTCGTGAACTAAGTTTCTACTTCTCCATTCTCTGACCATTGAATAAAGCTGCTTCAATCTCAGCCTCGGTTTTATTTTGGCTGCATGAACTCAAAGGGAGAAAGAACCTTCCCCACTGAGGCAGAGGGCCTCAGCAGGGCTAGGGAGCAAGCAGGGGTCCATAAGACTTAATTTCGTAAAGTATACATAACAGTGCTTTGGGAAAATTCCTTTAAAATAGTCAAGTAATGACATGAATGTTCACAGAATGCATAAAGCTGTAAGGTATTCCTTTCATAGAATCTTTTCAAGAAGTAATACTTATTCTGATAATACTACTGTTACTAAAAAATATTTTTGAACCATTTGTTTGGAGATGTCTTTAGACTCAATTTACAATCTCATGTTTGCACAGTTATAGCTAATATAGACAAGTAAATAAGAGATGATAAGTCCACCATAGTTTGGAGTAGGAAAAACTCATTTCAATAGAGATTGACTAAGGAATGACAGGGCATCTGCTCCACACAGAGCAATCAGCTCACTGCTTTAAGGGAATATTTTAAAAATAATTTGTTCATTATAAAACTATATAACAGAATATGTGCATCCATGAATGATTTTCTTTTCAGAATTATCTAGGTAAGCAATATAATAATACTATGATTGCTAAAATATTCTTAAATTAGCCATTTAGTGTGCCTTTAGACTCAGTTTACAAGTAATGTGAAAGACTTAATCTCATTTTTGTTTGGTTATCGTTAATGCAGGACACTAAATGAAAAGATAAATCCTAATATAATTCAGAGCTAAGAGATAGCATTTCAATAGACATTGGCCAAGAAATTATCTATGAAAGAAGTAAGATTTAAATTAGACCTTGAATACAAGTACCATTTGGAGATGTGTAGAGAGATAAAGATAGCACTCTATGCGGAAACAACTGTGTAAACAAAGGCATCAATACTGGACAACTCAGATTCTGCTCATGAGAGAGTAAATAGATGTAAGTGAAAACAAATATGTAAGGGAAGACTGAGAAACAAAATTAGGGTAAGAGTTTGTACGAAATTGTGGAGAGCTGTGGGCATATATGAGCTTTGATTAGCATGATGCCACTGGTAGCCATACACCACATTCAAAAACCATTTTTATTATTTTGCTATAAGGCTTTCCATTAGCAGTTTGATGGGATTCATTGTTTGGTAATACTTCAGTCTGTATGCTGCTTTCATTAGCTAGTATAAGCAAGATTCCTATTAAAGATTTTTTATTTCCTATAACATTTCTATTTTAATTTGTTAGATATTTATAGTTTAAAATATTTGATGAAGACTCTATGACCTTTGGAAGATCAGAATAGGAGAGGTATGAAAAACAAATGACTCCATTCATTAAAATGTGAAAAAGTAGCTTATTTTCCCAAGAGTGGTGCATGAAAGGCCACTGTGTAGATTACATAATCTTGCAAAGAAAACAACAAGCCTGTTTTTCACCAAAGCGGATCTGTTGGAGTTTTCTTCTAGTTCCTACTTCATTCTTTAATTCACAGTTGTATGACTTCTTTATTCTCCTTGTTTTACATTGTTTACTATTTCTTTCTGTCTTGACTCTTATTCCACTAACTTGTCCTAAAGCCTCAAAATCTCCCACCTACACCGTTATGTTAGTCACCACGGCAATGCTTAGGGCAGGTTATAATATATAGACAGATACTGCCTTTATCTGGCATGTTCCCTTTGTGAGTACTTTTCAAACATCTTTCAGTGTTTGGTACTTTCTTCATTCCTGATCATTCAGTATGTCCATGACCTCAAGTGAAATCACTGTAACACTTTTACTAAGTATTATGAGAGATTGGACATGATAATATTATGGAACTCTCTAAAGGAAATAACAAATCTGAACTAGAAATCATTATGCAAGGCTTCCTAGTGGAGAAGAAACCTAAGGTTAGCCAAAGTGATAATCAGGAGCTACCCAGGCAAAATGTTGAGGTAAATAACTGCTGTCAGAAAGCATGGAATAAGCAAGTGTTCAGAGGAGAAAGAGCTGACGGTTTTGAGGGAACTGCAGATGACTTGGCAGAGATGGCACATGGGCAGTGAATCTGAGATGGGCGTGAGGAATGAGGCTGACAGGGTAATCAAAGCCTGGGTTGTGAAAGGACATGGATGCCATAGGATAGATGATGTTTTTCATCCTGAAGGTAAAAAGATGCTACCGACAAATTTTAAGGAGGAATATTACATGAAAACATACAAAGTTTTAGGAAGATTTTTCTAGCTTCAATGTAGAGAATGTGTTAGGAGTGCTCAAGACAGGAGATAAGGAGTTCCACTCAGAAGATATTTTAATATTCTGAATGAGAGATGATAGAACCCTGAAGTGGAAATATGGTAGAAGGAATGGAGTGAAAGGGAATACTCTAGTGATGTTATGCAGGTAAAATGAACAGGATTTTGTGCTTAATTGAATGTGAGGAGTGAGTGAAAATAAAATTTAATCTCTGAGAATTAAAAAGTATAATATATGTAATGTTTTCTTCAAGCTAGTATTCAGAAATATTAGTTTTGATTTAAATTCTGTTTATACCATAGTGTTCTATCCATTATAGGGATAGAATTTTGTGTAATTATAAAATTGACTTCCACCTAGTCTGTATTTGTTTCTAGTACATTTTTAAAGATTCTTCATTATGTGTCTAGTTTGATGAATTCCTATGATAATGTCTATTAACTGTCTTTATCCAGGTATTACTAGACTGGCAATGGCTTCTATTTTTGTAGCTTGAGAGTCTCTCTCTCTCTCTTTCTCCCCTCACCTTCTTCTTTCCCTCTCTCTGTCTCTGTCCCTCTCTCTCTGTCTCTGTCTCTCTCTAATTACTTTCATTACTTTCATTTCATCTCTTCTCATTGCTTTCTTATTTCCAGGTGGTAGTGAGTGGGATTTAATCCTAATTGGATCCAAGCTGAGGCCAGATCCTTTCTTTCACAAATTATGGGCCCCGTTTCATACCAATTCACTTTGGTGGGTGTGTATGTGTGTGTGGAGTGGTGGTATTTTTGAGCCCCTTGTATGGTGGGCTACATAAATACAGTAATAAAAATTTTTTTAAATAGAATTTTTATGAAGAAATAAGAGCAATTCATATCCTATAAGAAGCCTATAAATAACGTTTTCCTTCTCCTTCAGTCTTTGCCAGACTGGCTAAGCTGCCATGACTTAAACGAAGGGTCTGCAAAATGATCTGAGACAGCAGAAATAAGCCTGTTTCTTATATGAGACACAGGATTTATTAGATCCACTTTAGAGATTCTGTGAAAAGTTTTAATTTTAAATGGATTTTTAAATGTCCTCCCCCTTTTCTTCTTTTAAAATCAATATTTTCTGCCTCGTGTCTGTATTTTTTAAGTGTTAACCCTCAAATTGAATATACCCTGTGCTTGGCAAATGAATATTAAATGATTTTTCCTGGAAAATGTGTTTGCTCTTTAAATTTGACAGTCATTGCTTATATGGTAAATGTTGTCAGTGCCAAGAACTACCTGGCATGGCTGCCAGCTACAGGTCCATTATTTTCATTGCCTTTAACCTATAATAAATATTTACTGCTTTCCATAGAAAGAGACTGCGTAGCTAAGCAGGATGAAAAGTAAGTTTATTCTTCTGAACCTTAGTTTCTGCTTTCACATGTAAAAGATAACATTAAACGCTTCCTCTGTGTACTACTGTCTTTACAAAACTGTTTCTTACCACTTATTTTGTGAAATGCTCACATCAGCCAAATCATGTCTATTTGAAATGACAGTTTGAATTTATCACTAAGTGAGACCCAAATTCTGCTTCATCGTGGAGTTATCTACATTTTTTGTTTTGTCATTGGGAGAAGGTTCTGAATTTTAATAGAATTTTTTGAGGACTGTATGCCTTTAAGTATAAAATCACCAGGATTTGCTCCGGGAATTTGGAGAACTAAGCCTACAGCTAAAAATCAAGAGATCCTAATTGGGAAGAGGCAGAATTCAAAGGCTAGGAGGATGCTTTGATCTTTTAGATATGCAGGCTGGCAATGGGGACCCACTGAAGACGATTAAACTGAGGCATGGCATATAAATGTCATTGTGAAATGATTACTCTGATGATATGTGGAGACTGAAATGGTAGAGTCAGGAAAAGTGGGGTTTAATATAAACAAATACAGTAATTGCAAGAAATACAGCAATATTGTACATCAGGAATATCATAATAGTGTATGTGTGTAAGAACCTAGGCACATGAATTTTTATTGTGAGAATTTTTATAATAGTAAATATTTGGAAAGAGCTTAAATTGTCAAAAATCAGGGATTGGTAAAATAAATATGCTACTCTCCACTCTAATGAAGCCACTGAATTTGATTTCTAAAAAGCATATTTAGTACACAATGTTCACGGTACATGGTTGACATAAAATAATGTTCATGACACATTAAGTGAAAAATTGAATATCTATATGACAGGTTCATATTATATGCAAATAAACACATCTCGATGGAAACACTAAAATGTTATCTCTAAATGATCAAGTTATAGTTGATTTTATTTTCTCCTTTCATTGGTATTTAGATTTATTTTCTGAATTTTTATAACAAGTGAGCACTGTATGCATGATTTCTGCACTTGTCCACATGCTGAAATATTATAATGCAGCACTATGGATGTGGTCATGAAATTTGAGAGAAGGGCACAGTTTTGGAAGTCAGTGTTAGATTGAACTGGAATTTGATGACATTGAGTTCATCTAGAATTCTAATAAATTTCATGTGATTGACCAATGTCACCACCAATGAAGCTCTACAATGTAGTCATTTCTCAAATATTAACTTTATGTGTATCACAACCTTACTTCATGGGAGAGAAAATGTGTGAAGAAAGAAAACAGCCTTACAGTCAAGGAACTTTTGTATGGTAATGTCTTATAGTATAGTCTCTAACTACATAGGATAATTATATCGGGCAAGGATAATCTACCACTAGCAAACCTTTGAAGTTTTCAGCTACAAAGAAATTATGTCTCTTTCCAAATAAAAGTTTAAACTCCCTTATATTCTAACAAAATATTTTCAGTTAAAATAGACAATGAATTAAGTGAAAATGTATGGCATCAGCCAAACATCATGTATGCTTACTATAAAAAAATTTTTTTTCAGTCACACACAAAATACACCAACCAGTGCATTATGATTTACTTCATTCAAAACATATTTTCGTTATCTATCTTGTGCAAGGCACTGTGCTAAGCCCTGCAGAGCATACAAAACTTATGAAATATAGTATGATCTCAAGGAAGTAATAGTCAGATGAAATGACATAAGTATTGATAGCCAGAAAGCAAGGTAAATATAACAAGGTAACTATAACAACAATAAGAATCATACAGACAAGTAATTTAACTGAATAAGAAACAGAACTCTTTAAGTTTTAGATTTTCATAAGAAGCTGAGAACAATACAATAGGTATTGCGTACCCTGCCACTTCAGAGGGTGGCAGTAGATGCAAGACTTTCCAAGAAACTATGAGAGCTGTTATGCCATCATTAACCCACCATGTTCCTACAGACAAAAGTAACCCACTTTACTGAATGGAAAGTTTTCAGCTCAAAGGGAGGTTGTATAGAGGAGGATTTTGAGAAACTGAAAGAAGTGAATTATGTTCTCAATTATTATGTAACTGGCAACAGATAGCTAGCAAGAAAACCTGATAGATCAGCTCCTCCGCAGTCCTAGGTCTTGAGTGAGTAGCAGTAAGAATCTACACACATAATTTTAATTGTCATAAGAAAATATTAATTTCTAATTTTGACTATGGAGTATATACTCACAGTCCCAAAATCAAGTGATTGCTGATGGTTTCAAAATACTGCTTCATATAGTAGATACAGTTTACACCTACATGGATCATATAACTAAGTCCTTAAGAGTATAAGTCATATGATACATGATGGCATAAACTATATATATATATATACACACACACACACACACACACATATATATAAAGATTTAGAACAATGATTCTGTGATATGAAGAGTTAGATGATTTTTTTCAGAACAAGCTTTGTTCTCACAGGTTATACCTATTTTATAATCACAAGATTATAAAAGAAAATTTTATAAGAAATCACAAGGATTTGAGGAGCAATCTATTTATTTTGAGTAGAATGGGGTAAAATTCTGCCATTGTGCATTTCAAATCCGGGAAAGGGAAGCTGAATTATTATATGTAAAAATACATATTTTTGAGACAAATAGCTCACTATTTGGATAAAATAAAGGAAAATCCATACCTCATTCTTTGTAACTTCCAAATTGCTCAAATGGCTAAAATACTTAAATACAAAAATAATCCATAAAAATAGCATAAGAAGTCTTCCTAGGGTTTAATTTTTTGAAAGTACTCTAAGAATGGGGAAGACCTGAGTACAGTAATAACTTCAGACAACATAAAAGATAAATTTGAAAATATAAACATTTTCAAGAGTTTTTAGGGGACACACACTCCAAGTCAAATACATAGAAAAAGTTGTTCTATATCCCTCATAGATACACAGTTCCTGAGGTGGCTCCTAATGATCCTTATCCTCGTGTATTATCCTTCTCTTAAATGTGGTCTGGATCTGGTGACAGTTTCCAACAAATAGAAAAAGCAAAAATCATGGATGTTACGTTCATGATTAAATAATAAAGGACTGTATCTTCCTTTCTCTGGCTTCAACACCTTAGACTGCTGCCATGTCATGAGGACATTCAGGGAGCCAGTGGAGAGCCCTATGTGACAAAGAAACAAGACCTGACAGCAACAACATGAGCAATCTTGGAAGGGGACTCTCCCCCAGTTGAGCTTTGAGATGACTGTAGGCCCTGCCAATGTTTTGATGGCACCCTGCCTGAGAGCCGGAGCCTGAGGCTTTGACACTCCCAGCTAACTTGCACCTGTTTTCCTATATCTGTTTCCATAGAAACTGTGAGATAATAAATGTCTGTTGTTCTAAGCTGCTAAAGTTTTTGGACTATTTGTTACACAGGAATACATAATTAATAAACCTCTTAATTCTTTTTTTTTAACGTCTTTATTGGAGTATAACTGCTTTACAATGGTGTGTTAGTTTCTGTTTTTTAACAAAGTGAATCAGTTATACATATACATATGTTCCCATATCTCTTCCTTCTGGCATCGCCCTCCCTGCCACCCTCCCTATACCCCGCCTCTAGGTGGTCACAGAGCACCGAGCTGATCTCCCTGTGCTATGCGGCTGCTTCCCACCACCTATCTATTTTACGTTTGGTAGTGTATATATGTCCATGCCACTCTCTCACTTTGTCACAGCTTACCCTTCCCCTCCCCATATCCTCAAGTCCATTCTCTAGTAGGTCTGTGTCTTTATTCCCGTCTGGCCCCTAGGTTCTTCATGACCTTTTTATTTTTTTCTTAGGCCCCATATATATGTGCTAGCGTATGGTATTTGTTTTTCTCTTTCTGACTTACTTCACTCTGTATGACAGACTCTAGGTCCATCCATCTCACTACAAATAACAGTTTCGTTTCTTTTTATGGCTGAGTAATATTCCATTGTATATATGTGCCACATCTTCTTTATGCATTCATCTGTTGATGGACAGTTACGTTGCTTCCATGTCCTGGCTATTGTAAATAGAGCTGCAATGAACATTTTGGTACGTGACTCTTTGAATTATGGTTTTCTCAAGGTATAGGCCCAGTAGTGGGATTGCTGTGTCATATGGTAGTTCTATTTGTAGTTTTTTAAGGAACCTCCATACTGTTCTCCATAGTGGCTGTATCAATTTACATTCCCACCAACAGTGCAAGTGGGTTCCCTTTTCTCCACACCGACTCCAGCATTGTTTGTAGATTCTGACCAGTGTGAGATGATATCTCATTGTAGTTTTGACTTGCATTTCTCTAATGATTAATGATGTTGAGCATTCTTTCATGTGTTTGTTGGCGGTCTGTATATCTTCTTTGGAGAAATGTCTATTTAGGTTTTCTGCCCATTTTTGGATTGGGTTGTTTGTTTTTTTGTTATTGAGCTGCATGAGCTGCTTGTAAATTTTGGAAATTAATCCTTTGTCAGTTGTTCCATTTGCAAATATTTTCTCCCATTCTGAGGGTTGTCTTTTGGTCCTGTTTATGGTTTCCTTTGCTGTGCAAAAGCTTTGAAGTTTCATTAGGTCCCATTTGTTTATTTTTGTTTTTATTTCCATTTCTCTAGGAGGTGGCTCAAAAGGGATCTTGCTGTGATTTATGTCACAGAGTGTTGTGCCTATGTTTTCCCCTAAGAGTTTGATAGTGTCTGGCCTTACATTTAGGTCTTTAATCTATTTTGAGCTTATTTCTGTGTATGCTGTTAGGGAGTGATCTAATCTCATACTTTGACATGTACCTGTCCAGTTTTCCCAGCACCACTTATTGAAGAGGCTGTCCTTTCTCCACTGTACATTCCTGCCTCCTTTATCAAAGATAAGGTGACCATGTGTGCGTGGGTTTATCTCTGGGCTTTCTATCTTGTTCCATTGATCTATCTTTCTGTTTTTGTGCCAGTACCATACTGTCTTGATTACTGTAGCTTTGTAGTAGAGTCTGAACTCAGGTAGCCTGATTCCTCCAGCTCCGTTTTTCATTCTCATGATTGCTTTGGCTATTCGGGGTCTTTTGTGTTTCCATACAAATTGTGAAATGCTTTGTTCTAGTTCTGTGAAAAATGCCAGTGGTAGTTTGATAGGGATTGCATTGAATCTGTAGATTGCTTTGGGTAGTACCGTCATTTTCACAATGTTGATTCTTCCAATCCAAGAACATGGTATATCAGATGGAGACCTCTTTGTATCATCTTTAATTTCTTTCATCAGTGTCTTATACTTTTCTGCATACAGGTCTTTTGTCTCCTTAGGTAGGTTTATACCTACATAGTTTATTCTTTTTGTTGCAATGATAAATGGGAGTGTTTTCTTGATTTCACTTTCAGATTTTTCATCATTAGTGTATAGGAATGCCAGAGATTTCTGTGCATTAATTTTGTATCCTGCTACTGTACCATAGCTCTAGTAGTTTTCTGGTAGCATCCTTAGCATTCTCTATGTATAGTTATCTGCAAACAGTGACAGCTTTACTTCTTCTTTTCCAATTTGGATTCCTTTTATTTCTTTTTCTTCTCTGATTGCTGTGGCTAAAACTTCCAAAACTATGTTGAATAAGAGTGGTGAAAGTGGGCACCTTTGTCTTGTTCCTGATCTTAGTGGAAATGGTTTCAGTTTTTCACCATTGAGCACACTGTTGGCTGTGGGTTTGTCATAAATGGCCTTCATTATGTTGAGGAATGTTCCCTCTATGCCTACTTCCTGCAGGGCTTTTGTCATAAATGGGTGTTGAATTTTGTCGAAAGCTTTCTCTGCATCGATTTAATTCTTAAGATATAAGACATTAGAAATAATTATTCACACATCCTATTGACAAAGAATGAAGGTTAATGATGCCCATTCTTGATAAAGAGTGGGAAAAGAGACTTTGCTTACTGTTTATAATGTATAAATTCTGTCATTTTTAAAGGTAAGATTTTTAATGTGTCTATGGTTTTAAATGTTTATACCCATTCACCCAGCAATTTATTTGATAGAGTATTTATGAAAGTACCCAAACTATGTGTCCATCAATAGATGACTGATTATATTAGTCATGAGTCACACATGCGATGGAATATTTTGTGAAGAATAAGATACATCTAAATGCTAATGTCTAAATTTGCCAAGGAAATGATGCTGTTACCTTTGCTTTATTTTCTATTTCATTTTGCTCCGTTTTCTAAAGATTCTTCCCCCTTACCCTAACATTGTTTTCAGCAATGTTTATTCTAACTTGTAACAGGTTAGTTTCGAGACTAAGTTGTTTACTTTGGAAGCAGATTATCTGAGTTCAAATCTCTTCTCTGCCCCTTCTTTTGTGACCTTGGACAGGTTACTCTGTGGCTTCTTCATCTGTTAGTAGTAACTGTTTCATAGGTATATTGTGACAATTAAATGAGTCAATATAAGTCAAGACTTACAATAGTATTTGGAACATAGTACAAACTGCATAAGTGTTGATTCTTTTCTAAGTTGTAGTTTTGTCTAGGTTAGATATTTCCTAAAAAATAATTTCAGAATGTTTTAGGGGATAGATGAGCAGCAGGCACATTCAAGGATGTGGTCTTAGAATAGTCTCATCAGGTCTGCTCTTGGTACATCTCTTATTGGTGTCCTCTGGGTTCAATGTTTTTCTCCTTCTTGGTTACCAGGAAACCTGTGGATTGAGTTAAACCCCCTACTTTAGAAGATTTACATGAGATGCTTTGGATATTAAAAATTATTATTTTCACTGGTACTGGCAAAATATGCTACTACATTCACTTTTTAAAAAAAGAAACAGAGTGTCCTTTGACCCACAGATGACCTCATTCCATTTCCAGATGAAACCACCATTACCAAAATGCTGGTATCCAGGCACCACCCTTAGTCTGGAGACCAACTCGGAAATGCCCATGGAATTTTACAGCATTAAGGATGGAATGGACTAAGACTAAAGTACAAGGGGAACATTGCTGATGGGGCAACTGCTTCTGTGCACAGGAGTGGTAAATTTTTCACAGAATGTATCACATGTAAGATAAGATATTAAGAAAGTGTCTGGTAGCCATAGAGAAACTGGAAAGAAAGACTGGACCTCAGTCAAACTTAAATATTAGAAACGACTCATATGTAAAAAAGAAAAGTGCTATTAATACTACAATTTTTAGATGATAATTATGAAAATCGTATAGAAGATTGTTCAAATTGCATAGAGGTTGATGGTGGAAAGCCAGCCAAAGGAAGAGGAAGGCCTAAATCAAGGCAGTGGCAAGGAATGGAGCTGGATTTCAGAAACTCATCTGATGTGAATAAGAGGCTATATAAATGAGATGAGGGTATGGTTATAGATATAAATGAATGTGGAGAGTTTTACTATAAATGTAAAGAAAGGAATTTATTTAATTTGTATTAGATACCTGTGAAAACACCTGTCAATCATGGTTCCATCTACTTATAATACAACTTTGACTGTGCACGATAAGTGTATGGATGACAAAATGCAGGTTGATCTTCATTATCTAGTCTGGAGTCATTTTAGAATAAGTTTTCTAGCCTAATCTTTAAAAAAATAATACATAATGTATATCTATTTCAATATTAAGATGGATCTATATTGCTAGCACATTTATATCAGCCCAGATGAAACACTATTAAATTTCCTTTATGTAATGTTAAAAGTAAGTTAAGCATTTTTAATTTTATGGCATGTTTGTGTAATTTCCCCTTGCCCCCAAGTTCCACAGGGGTGGTGTGAATGAGGTCAGATGAATGCCTGCCCATGCAGTAGCTTTAGTGCAGGAGAGGAACTCTGAGCTGACCGAACCTGACTATATTTGAATGGGCAGAAAGAATGCTGCCCTTTGCTCTGGAGGAAGACGTTCTCTTTAACCTATTGCAGAATAACCTAAGCATGCCTGGTTTTGCTCCAGCAGGAGACACTATTTCTCTCTATCAAGGTATACCAAAATCCTTGAAATTACAGTTTGTTAACAAAGGACAGTTAATTACAACACAGGTTTGGACTGCTAGGGTCCACTTATACACTGAGTTTTTTCAATAATAAATAACATAATACTACATGATCCACACTTGGGAGAATCCACAGTTGTAGAATTACAGATACAGAGGGCAGACTGTAAGTTGGCTGGCTATAACTTATATGCAGAGTTTCAACTGCTAGGGGGTTAGGGCCCCAACCCTTGTGTTATTCAAGGGTTGACAGTATTTGTTTGCAAAACATGCAGAAATGTGAGCCACCCATGGAGAGTTGTCTCCAACAGACAGTGTAAAGCAAAAGCACAATATCACAGTTGGTAACCATAAGTTTGTCTTCTATGTCTGTGAGTCTATTTGTGTTTTGTAAATACTTTAATTTGTATCATTTTTTTAGATTCCACATATATAAATGATATATGATATTTGTCTTTCTACATCTGGCTTACTTCACTTAGTATGATAATCTCTAGGAACTATATATCAGAATAACCTATAATGGAAAAGAATCTGAAAAAGAATATATATACATATACATACATACATACATACATATATATATATATATACACACAATATATCACTTTGCTGTACACCTGTAACTAACACAACATTGTAAATCAACTATACTTCAATTTTAAAACAGCACAGTATCACACTGCCAATTTCACAAGTGTTGTTCTAGTCATGTAACATTAAATCCCCAGTGATGACAGCAATCACCTAGTGATGACAGTTTGATTCGGATCAATATTGTGAATAACAAAACAGTATTCTAAGTTGGCGATCTCTAGTGGACATTATTTATTTAGATCATATTGCCCCAAAAGTTTTATTTAGTTACTATATTTAATATAAGAGAATTCAATAAAAGTCAATTTATAAAAATAATTCAGAAAATTATTTTCAACTGATATCTATGCAAATATGGCTTAGCATGAGATGCATGATTCCTGCAAATTAAAAATAAACTATCAAATAAAATATGGCACTGATATATAGGAAAATTTATACTTCCCAAATCATTTGAAGGAGCAAGGGAAAATATACTATTCAAATTATATGGATTTACCTGGATATATCTAGAAATGCTTGGCTTATTTTACCATTCTATCTTGGTATGATTACATACAATTTCTGAGCACCTTTCTGTGATAAGTTCTTAAAACATATATCTACCATCTTCCTTTCACAAAACACAAATAATACTTGCAAAATATTTCATTTAAAAAAGTAATTTACTTAAGACACCAGGTTTATGCCATTCTGTGGCCTGGTTAAAATATGTCCAAATCAAGAAAGTTACATTTAGACAGTTCTTACTTTTCACTTCTTCCAACATTCTATAATAAAACAAATTCAAATAGAAAATTGAAAGGAATGTACAATGAAAACCTGTGTACCTTTCAGTGGAACTAGTATCCTCTTTTTTTCAGAACAATTTGAAAGGCCACAGCCATCAGAGAAGAAAAAGAAATAAAAGGAATCCAAATTGGAAAAGAACAAGTAAAACTGTCAGTGTTTGTAGATGACATGATACTATACATAAAGAATCCTAAAGATGCTACCAGAAAACTAGTAGAGCTAATCATTGTATTTGGTAACGTAGCAAGATACAAAATTAATGCCCAGAAAGCTCTTCCATTTCTATCAAGTAATGATGAAAAATCTGAAAGAGAAATTAAGGAAACACTCCCAATTACCATTGCAACAAAAAGAATAAAATACCTAGGAATAAACTTACATAAGGAGACAAAAGACCTGTATGCAGAAAACTATAAGACAATGATGAAAGAAATCACAGGCGATACAAACAGATGGCGAGATATACCATGTTCTTGGATTGGAAGAATCAACATTGTGAAAATCAACACTGTGGGTAGTAGTATACTACCCAAATTAATCTACAGCTTCAGTGCAATCCCTATCACACTACCAATGGCATTTTTCACAGAACTAGAACAAATAATTGCAAAATTTGTATGGAAACACAAAAGACCCCAAATAGCCAAAACAATCTTGAGGAAAACAAAACAGAGCAGGACGAATCAGGCTCACAGACACTAGACTGTACTACAAAGCTACAGTAATCAAGAGAGTATGGTACTGTCACAAAAACAGACATATAAATCAATGGAACAGGATAGAAAGCCCAAAAATAAACCCATGCGCATATGGTCACCTTATTTTTGTTAAAGGAGGCAAGAATAAACAATGGAGGAAAAACAGTCTCTTCAATAAGTGGTGCTGGGAAAACTGGACAGCTACGTGTAAAAGAATGAAATTAGAAATCTCCCTAACGGCATAGACAAAGAGAAACTCAAAATGGATTAAAGACCTAAATGTAAGGCCAGACACTATAAAACTCTTAGAGGAAAACAAAAGCAGAACATTCTATGACATAAATCACGGCAAAATCCTTTTTGACCCACCTCCTAGAGAAATGGAAATAAAAACAAAAATAAACAAATAGCACGTAATGAAACTAAAAAGCTTTGCCACAGCAAATGAAACCCTAAACAAGATGACAAGACAACCCACAGAATGGGAGAAAATATTTGCAAACGAAGCAACTGACAAAGTATTAATATCCAAAACATACAAGTATCTCATGCAGCTGAATATCAAAAAAAAAAAAAAAACCAACCACTCCCAAAATGGGCAGAAGACCTAGACGGATATTTCTCCAAAGAAGATATACAGATTGTCAACAAACACATGAAAATATGCTCAACATCAGTAATCATTAGAAATCAAATCAAAACTACAATGAGGTATTACCTCATACTGGTCATCATCAAAAAATCTACAAACAGGGCTTCCCTGATGGCGCAGTGGTTAAGAGTCCGCCTGCCGATGCAGGGGACACGGGTTCGTGCCTCGGTCCGGGAAGATCCCACATGCCGTGGAGCGGCTGGGCCCATGAGCCATGGCCGCTGAGCCTGCGCGTCCGGAGCCTGTGCTCCGCAACAGGAGAGGCCACAACAGTGAGAGGAGAGCTAATCAATGAATTTGGTAAAGTAGCAGTATACAAAATTAATGCACAGAAATCTCTGGCATTCCTATACACTAAAGATGAATAATCTGAAAGTGAAATCAAGAAAACACTCCCACTTACCATTGCAACAAAAAGGATAAAATATCTAGGAATAAACCTACCTAAGGAGCCAAAAGACCTGTATGCAGAAAATTATAAGACACTGATGAAAGAAATTAAAGATGATAACAAATAGATGGAGAGATATACCATGTTCTTGGATTGGAAGAATCAACATTGTGAAAATGACTCTACTACCCAAAGCAATCTACTGATTCAATGCAGTCCCTATGAAACTACCACTGGCATTTTTCACAGAACTAGTACAAAAAATTTCACAATTTGTATGGAAATACAAAAGATGCTGAAGAGCCGAAGCAATCTTGAGAACGAAAAACGAAGCTGGAGGAATCAGGCTCCCTGACTTCAGACTCTACTACAAAGCTACAGTAATCAAGACAGTATGGTACTGGCACAAAAACAGATAGATCAATGGAACAAGATAGAAAGCCCAGAGATAAACCCACGCACACATGGTCACCTTATCTTTGATAAAGGAGGCAGGAATATACAGTGGAGAAAGGACAGCCTCTTCAATAAGTGGTGCTGGGAAAACTGGACAGGTACATGTCAAAGTATGAGACTAGATCACTCCCTAACAGCATACACAAAAATAAGCTCAAAATGGATTAAAGTCGTAAACCTAAGGCCAGAAACTATCAAACTTCTTAGAGGAAAACATAAGCAGAACACTCTGACATAAATCACAGCAAGATCCTTTCTGACCCACCTCCTAGAGAAATGGAAATAAAAACAAAAATAAACAAATGGGACCTAATGAAACTTCAAAGCTTTGGCACAGCAAAGAAAACCATAAACAAGACCAAAAGACAACCCTCAGAATGGGAGGAAATATTTGCAAATGAAGCAACTGACAAAGGATTAATCTCCAAAATTTACAAGCAGCTCATGCAGCTCAATAACAAAAAAAACAAACAACCCAATCCAAAAATGGGCAGAAGACCTAAATAGACATTTCTCCAAAGCAGATATACAGACTGCCAACAAACACATGAAAGAATACTCAACATCAATAATCATTAGAGAAATCCAGATCAAAACTACAATGAGATATCATCTCACACCAGTCTGAATGGCCATCATCAAAAATTCTAGAAACAATAAATGCTGGAGAGGGTGTGAAGAAAAGGGAACACTCTTGCACTGCTGGTGGGAACGTGAATTGGTACAGCCACTATGGAGAACAGTATGGAGGTTCCTTAAAAAACTACAAATAGAACTACCATATGACCCAGCAATCCCACTACTGGGCATATACCCTGAGAACACCATAATTCAAAAAGAGTCATGGACCAAAATGTTCATTGCAGCTCTATATACAATAGCCTGGAGATGGAAACAACCTACGTGTCTATCATTGGATGAATGGATAAAGAAGATGTGGCACATATATACAATGGAATGTTACTCAGCCATAAAAAGAAACGAAATTGAGCTATTTGTAATGAGGTGGATAGACCTAGATTCTGTCATACAGAGTGTAAGTCAGAAAGAGAAAGACAAATACCGTATGCTAACACACACACACACACACACACACACATATATATGGAAATTAAGGGGAAAAAATGTCATGAAGAGCCTAGGGGTAAGACAGGAATAAAGACACAGACCTACTAGAGAATGGACTTGAGGATATGGGGATCAGGAAGGGTAAGCTGTGACAAAGCGAGAGAGAGGCATGGACATATATACACTACCAAATGTAAAGTAGATAGCTAGTGGCAAGCAGCCGCGTAGCACAGGGAGATCAGCTAGGTGCTTTGTTACCGCCTGGAGGGGTGGGATAGGGAGGGTGGTAGGGAGGGAGATGCAAGAGGGAAGAGATATGGGAACATATGTATATGTATAACTGATTCACTTTGTTATAAAGCGGAAACTAACACACCACTGTAAAGCAATTACACCCCAATAAAGATGTTTTAAACAAAAAGAAGTTTTAAAAATTAAAATAATCTTTCTTCAGTCTGTGTACAGAAAGGAAACTCTGGCGATCAGTGTGCAGTCAGTCTATACAGGGAAGATTCTATTCTTCTTCTGTATTAAGTAATCAAACAGTTTAATAACATTTATTAGTCTTTAGTCAGGACTAAACTCCACAACTGACCTCCTTCCCCTGGTGCAACCACAGGCGGCGGCTGAGCTGTTAATGCAGTCCTGGTCTCACGTGCACCTCATAGACCTGCCATGCCTGGAATTTTCTCAATATAGCTAGAAATTGTGTTTTGCAGAATTTTAAAAACAGAAAGACCCCAGCTTTTAATTATATAGGCAACTATACTTATACCAGCATCTGTATTTTATATGAAATTTCTTAAATTATTATTACAATAACAGTTTAAATAATGAAGACTATAAAGCTAGATCTATGGAAATGCTATATGAACCAATCCAGGCTCGAACCAAAGTGGAACTCAAGTGTCAAAATAAATCCCACTAATTTGATTCATTCATTTATTCATCAAACACAGACTGAGCAACATCTTTTTGCAACTATTCTAGGCATTGTGGGGGACCTATAAAGCGTACATCATCACATCCCATGGCAAAATGTAAAAAGTGCTTCTGGGAGGCATAAAGACACTTCCTTCCCTGCTGCCCCTGAGAAGCCCCTTACAAAGATTCTGATGACCTGGGAAACAGAGGTGAGGTCGTAGCTTCCTCCAGACTCTAACAAGCCTGTGCCAGAGCAGGCATTATGACACCTTTGACCCAAAGATGGACGTCAACATGGATATACGGCTGGAGGGGAAAGCTGAGCTTACCTCAGGACAGACAGGACCTCTGCATGTAGAGCCAGTCCCTCAGCTCTTCGGCCCTGACCTCCCCTGGAATCCCAGAAGTTGAGAGAAATGAGACACCTCAGAGAAGCCATTATGAGAAGAGAGGAGAATAGAAAGGCAAGAAAGAAGCCCTACCAATAAAATTCATCTTTCCTCAGCCTAAATCAAGACAGGATGATCTGCCTCTCAAGAGCTCATTCCATCCAAGAAGCAGAGAGAAGATGAAACACAAACTAACTCTGAGCTAAAAGAAAGAGGAGTAATGCTCTCTGAGGGGTGGGAGAAGAGGAAGGAGTAACAAAAGGAGCCCACATTCCAGAAAATCCTGGTTTGAACTGTGGGAAGAAATAACACATCGGAGGGAAAAACAGAACAGCCCAAGCTCCCAATGAGTGACCAAGAGATTAAACAGCCTGACGAACTGATGACAAGTAGATTTCCAATTACAGCAGTGATATAATTGAGCACACAGGATCACTCATCCCCAAAGACTAGAAAAGACTCAACTCAGTCTGAAGGCAAGATTTTACTTTAGAACTCACAAGTTGCTCTTGTAAAAAATACTGCCCCAGCGTTTCTTCTCCAGCCAGATCAGATATGTGCCCCACAGACAGCCAGGAGGTGAAACGAGTGTCAGCAAGTACTGATGAGTGGCTTGAAAATCCAGCTTTTAGAACCTCTAAGTACAGAAGTCTCACTCTCAAGAGAGGGAGATTAAAAGAAATTGGGAGTGAAAGGACTCACCAGTTGTCTGTTTGGGTTGGGAATAGAAAGACACTGAAGAGCTGGAAGAGCAGAGAGAAGCCAGGAGCAGAAGTCCCAATGTTGGGCAGAATTATCATTGGCAATGGAAGGCAAGGCTGTGAAACACCGTGAGTCATAGTCTTAAAGTTAGAAGAGCCAAATACACCCCACAACCCAAAATCTGCATTGCTCAGCTAGACCCAGCAAACAGACCCATGATCATCTTGTCTAGAAAAGCATATGATAGCACTCCCTGTGGGACATAATCCCTTTACTGATACTAGCTTTGACCCAATTCCATCCTCCCTTGGGTTTCCAGTAAAATCTTCTGAAACTGTAATTTTCAAAAAGTGAAAAACATGACTCTCATCCAAATATCAAATGAACATGTGTCAAAGATGTTATCCAACTTGTTAATTAATGAGGGAAACGTTAAGATGGTAAAGCTCCTTCAAAGAGCATTTTCAGGATCTAGATTTTCATAAGCATGTGGAACAACATTAGAACAAGATCACGATGTTAAATACAAAACTGGCTAATGACCTAGAGAGCAATAAGCCATAACCTTTGGGGTTATCTATTATACTGAACAGAAATTATTTGCCAAATCTACATGTTAACATGTGACTTCACTGAGTCTGGAAATTTTAATGAAAAATAATGGTTGGGATGAACAAAGCATATTCTCCTGCCTAAATACCCCTCGGGTGGAGCTGCTAAACTATGCCCCTAGATGATGTTAAAAGGACATATAGTACCTATCGTTCTGTCTTACTTCCAAGTTTTAAATAAGTTTTCTTAACTCCTTGGTGCTTTATTTTATAATAGAGAGTGGGCAAATCTCATTAACCACAGAAGCTAGAGAACCTCCCCTCCTCAAATTTTTAAAAACTGGACTGTCCATAGAAAATGTTGACCTTGGCCTTGACTGACTGGCAAGAGGAATGGTGTATGAGGAAAGAGAAGAAATTCCTGATTTGAAAGGTCACTCAGATGGCAATGGGAAACAACTAACCCCGGCTAATCTTAGCCACCTGCCAGCCTACCAGACCTTACTGACTATGACACTCTTAAGTCTGGAATTCAGAAGGGGAAGTTGTTCACCTTCCTCTGTGCTGATCAACCACCTGAGTATAGTTCCCTCAGGATGGAACCACTGCAGTTAGAAATCCAAGGGCATCCTCTGCAGAAGCAGCACTTCTCAGGTGGGTGAGGTACAGACTACCCTTTGAGTGTGGTACAAAAAGCAACTTCAAGCATGCCTCAAAGAGACCAAGTGTTTAAATCAGTTGGTGTGGATCTCCAGACGTCTGTCCAAGAAGATGCTCTTGGTGCACCCAACTCCACATAGGACCAGGAGTAATTAACTATCTCACCTAGAACCTCTCCCAGAGAAAAGAACCCAGTATCTTTCGGTGAATATTGACCAAAACAAAACACTTCCCTCCTCGAATCTTGGCTTTCATACCCTTTTTTGCATATGATTTTTTTTTAAGTATTTTCTGTTAGGACAAACAAAGGGTCAGTAAAAGACATTTCACACAAAGACACAGAGTTGTACCCTAGGAACAAGATTGAGACAGGCGTGAAAGTAAGTGGCCAGGTATACAGAAGAGATTGGTGGTTCAAATGAATTTTGCCAAAGGATTTGCCTGGCATCTATTAGCTCTTATACTGGCTTGGAGTGGTGGTAATATGAAAGGTACCTTGTTACTTCCTAAAAGTAAGAATCAAAACCACAATGAGGGACTTCCCTGGTGGTCCAGTGGTTAAGACTCCACGAGGGTTCAATCCCTTGTCAGAGAACGAAGATCCCACATGCCGCATGGCAAGACCAAAAAAAAAAAAAGAAAAGAGAAGGAACCAAAACCACAATGAGATACCACTTCATATCCACTAGGATGGCTGTAATCCAAAAAAAACAGAAAGTAACAAGCATGATGAGGATGTGGAGAAAATGGAACCCTCATACATTGCTGGCGGGCATATAAAATGGTGCAGTGGCTGAGGAAAAAAAGGCAGTTTCTCAAAAAGTTAAACGTAGAATTACCATAGCAGTTCTACTCCTAGGTATATGCCCCCAAAAGTTGAAAACAGGTACTCAAACAAATACTTGTACACATATGTTCCCAGCAGCACCATTCACAATAGCTAAACAACAGAAACAAACCAAATATCTATCAACCAATAAATGGATAGACAAATTGTGACATATACATACAATGGAATGCAACGGTATTCAGCCATAAAAAGGAATGAAGTATTGATACATGCTACAATGTTGATGAACTTCAAAAATATTATGCCAAGTGAAAGAAGTCAGTCACAAAAGGTCATCTGTATGATTCCATTTATATGAAATATCCAGAAAAGGTAAATCCATAGGGATGGAGAGCAGAACCATAGTTGCCAGGGACTAAGGGGAGAAAGGAATGCGGAGTAACTACTTCATGGATATGGGATATTCCATTTGGGGGCAAGGAAACTGTTTTGGAACTAGATAAAAGTGTTGTTTGTACAACACTGTGAATGTCCTTAATGACACATAATTGTACACTTGAAAACGATTGATTTTATGTTATTTGAATTTCACCGCAGTTTAAAAAGAGAGAGGAAATATCAACAATTATAAAAATAGCGTAGACTTCAAACAGAAAAGAGCAAGTTTATACAATGGTCTTCAAAACGTAAAAATACCCAGAGTAGGGTTTCCCTGGTGGTGCAGTGGTTAAGAATCTGTCTGCCAATGCAGGAGACACCGGTTTGATCCCCGGTCCGGAAGATCCCACATGCCGCAAAGCAACTAAGCCTGTGTGCCACAGCTACTGAGCCTGCGCTCTAGATCCCGCGAGCCACAACTACTGAGCCCACGTGCCACAACTACTGAAGCCTGTGTGCCTAGAGCCTGTGCTCCGCAACAAGAGAATCCACCACAATGAGAAGCCTGTGCACTGCAACGAAGACCCAGCAAAGCCAAAAATAAATAAATTAAAATAAATTTTTTTAAAAAAAGAAAATACCCAGAGTAAACTAGAGTTTGGACAGAAGAGGGAGCAAGAAACACACATTTACATGAAATAAAAGTTCTGAAAATACAATGATTTTTTTTTTCCCAGGATCATGTCACTACTCTCCTCCTTGGATGAATTGTTATATCTTCTAAAAATCGAATTTAAAAATAAATAAACTCTTCAATACTGAGAAAGAAATAGTGAACACTCATAGAATTTACAGCTTGAAGGGTTGGCCTGAGAGGTCATTCAGTCCAGCTGCCCTTATTATACAAACGGGAAAGCAAGAGAGACTCAGAGAGACTGCCTAAATGCCTTTCCCAAGGTCGCACAGCAGAGCTGGCGCTAGCAGCAGCCCACGGTTGGTTGGAGACCATGCTTTCCAAGATAGAGGCTCCAATTATGTTCTCTGTGGTTTTATTTTTTTCTCTTGAATCACATATCAAAAATGCTTCCAGGCCTATAGCAAGTCAGTGTCAGCCACCCACTCCTCAGCTTGCCAGTATTCACATCCAAGGACAATCAGGTTAAAATTAACATCGCTAGAGCAGCCTTACGTGGAAAAGGCCCAAACACGCAGCCTAGCGTGTGTAAGATGTCAGCAGAGTACGCCAGCGCACTCTGGCCTTATTCCCAGGGAGGGGATGGGGGATTAAGAGACTGTATGTATGTGCAGCCTACCTGTCAACTAGGGTCAACACATGCTTTGAGAGTCCGTCCAAAGGGCTTGAACTCCTCTCTCAGATCCTGTCATCCAGATCATTCCTTCCAGCCCTTGCCTTCTGCACTAGAGGGCTGATTAAGCAATTTTCCCAAACAATGACCATTCTCTCCCAAGCCCAGCTGTCTAAATAACGTGGCTGGGGTTTTTTTCCCAACTGCATATATGTCCTGGGACTTCTTTTGAACTTGCTGGTGCATTCCCTTCCTCCCCTCCCTACACCAGTTACCAGAATGGGTCACTTCTTTATGGGGCCTCCACAAAAAGCAGAGTCTGCAGTAAACAGATATTTTGACTCAAGGTTATAATGCAGATAAGGAACAGTCACAGCCAAAGCATAACTTGAAAGTTTCCTACCCCAAGAGGGCTACCACAAACTGGATACCAGCGCCTCAAACACTGCTATTTAATTTTGCTAAAAGGGGCCATTTGTCTTCATTAAATTTTCAAACTTTTAGCTCCTGAAAAGAGCTAAATTTTCTTATTAAATGTGGATTTATGTCAGTGCCACGAGGAGCACCTAATCCAGCATAATGTGCCAGAAAGGCCTCTCTCCCCTAATTATTTAATTTCAAATAAAAGTGGGATTTTATTTTGGGATTAAGAGTGGGCTCTGGAATTAGAATATTCATGTTCAGATTTTGGCATCACTTATATCTATGTGGTCTTAGGCACCATACATAACCTCCTATGACCTCAGTTTGCTCATCTATAAAATGACATAACAATGAGCACCTACCTCTTAAAGCCACTTTGAGAAAATAAAAAGTTTATAATGCCCTGCCACCCTCCTAGGCTTATTGTGAGTCCTAAACAAGATCACAGATTTAAGGTCCCTTGTAAACTGCACAGCACTGTACAAATGTCCCAGATTCTTCTTCAGGTCACCCCCACCTTCAGATGTGCCACACTCGGGACATTGGTAATGCAGTGTTCCAGTCAGGGGCACACAACATTCTACAATTACTTCCAAGGCTGAGTAATGACATATTGGAAAGCAGCTGTCAAGAGCAGTGGCAATCTCCACATTGCCAAATAGAAAAAAAAAAAAAAAAGAAAGAAAGAAATTAACAGAATCGGCTTTATTTTAAAGAGACACACTGGAATCGGCAACTAAGAAATAAAATAATGAGAAAAATTCCACCGAATTAAAAACTATGTCTGAAACAATGTCAGGGCAGAGAAGATGAGAAACAGGCAAACTGAAGAAAAGTGGTCCATGCTCTGGGGTGCTGTGATTCAAGCTGCAACAGTCACAGCTGGGTAGCAACAGAGTCAAAATCAAAAACCAGGGAACAGACAAGACGGAGTGCTTCCCTGAGGACAGAGAACTGTTGAAAGGAAAAGCCCATACGTTACAACTATAAAATACTGGGAAAGAAATAAAGCCAGAGGCCAGCAAGTGCGGCAGTAAACCCAAGCTCAGAAAAACAGAAAGATATCAAAGGTCTCACTGCTGAAGCCAACCTGATGGTGAGCAGGGAAGCTGAGAGCACTTCACCAAGTGGCTAAACCCCATGTGGAAATTTCAAAACTGAAATGGGAAAAATCCAAAGCACAGCTAGGAAAATGTGTTACCACAGAGGCAAAAGAGAAAAACATATGTGCAAAATGCTTCAATGTGCTTCTCAGTAGCTCACCTCACAAATACAAATACCAGGCTTGGATAAAGCACTTGGCTTTTTGCTGGTCCAGCAACTCGATTCTACTGTAGACTAAAAGCAAACAGCAGAGGAAAATTTAACTTGAATTTATAATCCATATGCCATGTGCACCATAGTTTACCAATGGACTAGAAACTGAAAGAAGGGTTAAGTCCAAAGGAAAGTGAAATCTTTCTTGTCCAACTGAAGAAACATAAAGTGCTCAAAAGAAATGTATATTTCAAAAATGATTTTCAGCATCTGAGCAAAGGACTGTGCTAAGTGCTACACAGGACTGGAGATGAAAGCAACATAGTCCTTCCCCCTGCCCCGCCTCACCCCCAAACAGCTAGTAATCCAGTTGAGAAGGAAAATCCCACTAGACAAGACAGAATGTAGAATGGAACACAGCGAGTGAGACAAACCAGACTTAGGTAGCTATAGAGCAGGTTTCTGCTCAGTGAAAATCATGAAAAAAGAGACTCACATGACAATTTTCTTCCCTTGTTTAAGTGGGCGGAGGAAGTGAATAAATCAGCTTGCAAGCATTGGTTGATACTTTCCTCTGCCTCCCAACTACCCCTCCCCCAAACACAGCATCATCAAGTCCTGCCCCTTCCACATCCAGACTGTACCTCGAGTCCTTCTTCCCTCAATCCCTGTTGCTCCTACCCTTGTTCAGGCCACTGTACTCTCTTGCCCGGACCACCCAGATTAACAGCTTATTCCCATTCTCTTTCCCTTATTATCAGTCTTCTACCCAGCATCCAGAGTAAGGCTTTTAAATGTAAACTAGAGCAAAACCCTTCCATGGCTGCCAAGACTACAATGAAATATCAACTCCTTCAAGACCCTGTATCTTCCAGCCTCTGACCACTCCTTCAGGTTCATTTCCTCACTCACTCCAGCTTCACTGACTGCTCAGTTCTCTGAATGCCCCACACTCTTTGCCACCAAAATACTTTAGCATATGCTGTTCGCTGTCTGTGATGCTGTTCCCTTCCACTCTTCCCATAAGTCTTATTTGCCTGGAAGTCTCAATTTAAAAGTCACTCCCTCAGACAAGTCTTTCTGAGCCCCCACCATAAACTAGGTCTCAGAGCACCATGTACTTTTCTTTATCATAGTTGGTAATTATGTATTTATTCTGTGTCTGACTCCTCACAATACTAAAAAGCGAGGAAATTTTCTTCTTGTTCCCCATTATACACCCAGGTCCTAGAATAGTTTGTGGCACCCAGCAGGGGATCAGAAAATATTTGCTGAATGAATATACACGCTCAGCACTAACATGATGTACAAAAGTAGAAATTATGTCCTCTTTATTCAAAGTGATTCCAATCTAATATACGCAAAACAAATGGAAGCAGAAAAAAATAGAAGAAAATCACATGTAGATCAGATTATATGGAAAGTGCCATAGAGGTGCATAGGCAGTCCATGTATCTTTTTTTTTTTTTACGGTGCGCGGGCCTCTCACTATTGTGGCCTCTCCCGTTGCGGAGCACAGGCTCTGGACACGCAGGCTCAGCAGCCATGGCTCATGGGCCCAGCCGCCCCACAGCATGTGGGATCTTCCCGGACCGGGGCACAAACCCGTGTCCCCTGCATCGGCAGGCGGACTCTCAACCACTGCACCACCAGGGAAGCCCCCATGTATCTTATAAAACAGAAAACACTAAATAAAGAAAAGGTATTCTTTTAGGTCATTTCTATCTTCAGGGAAATCCCCATGGAGTCATTGGTAACCACAATTTTCTACAAAGGTAGAACCAAAAATAAAGAAAAACAAAAAGCAAAATAAAACCCACCTACCTGTCCATAAGCAGAGACCAAAGGATCTCGGCTTACTAACCCAGGATTGCAACAAACGGATAGCCAACTGTGCCAGCAGCACTGAAGCTGTGCTGGCCACCAGTGCCGGTCCCAAATTTGCACCACCTGAGCAGTACAGAAATTAGAAGAAGAAAGGAACGCCAAAATTGGTTCCACTTGGAGACATAGCATTGGAAAGCATCACACCCACACTTACAACAAGGAACAAGCTAGACAAACGGCAAATTAACAATTTTTCATGAACTCATCAGAAAGCGGAGGTCACGGAGCCAATAACCAACCCAGAATCTGAGGAAAAACAGGCATCCACAGGAAGAAACAGGACCCAGGCCTTTGCCTGGCTGGGACAAACACCTCTGGACACCATATAAGCCATTAGGAAGAATTGAGCTAGAAATGGTTAACAAATTGCTGAAGGCCAATCGTAGGCTTGCTAAGGGCTGCAGTAATAGGAAAAGCTGGGTGAACAGTATGTGGGAACTTCCTGTACTATCTTTGCAACTCTTATGTTAAGTTTAAAATTATTTAAAAACAAAAACTGATGGGGGACTCATGAACACTACTGAGCGTGGACAGAGGCAAACAGAAAAAAACATCTCATGGGAGGTCTCCCATCCCAGGCATGCATGGTACTCTCAAAAGAATATCCATGTAGATGACCTCACTCACCAAACTATGAAAAAAAAAAACAGGAATTCTAATGACTCAGCCCACAGAAACAACAACTAGAAGTTCTTCACCCCTGAAAAACTACAGATAGATTTATTTTGCATTCCTAGAAATTATAATAAAGGTTCACATCACATTAATGGAAATAAATTCAGAAGGGAGGTATGGGATGCATGGAGCAATGGGACGCAAAAAATCAGAACACCCGTTGGTAAATTTAAGTAAGAACTGACTATAAAAATAATGAGGATGGGGGCAAGGGGTATATGAGAACTCTCAATACTTTCCACTCAATGTGCCATGAATCTAAAACGGCTCTAAAAAATAGTCTACTTTTTAAAAAAATACATAAATGATAACTTTTTTGTACTGAAAAACAAAACGGAATTAAAATACTAGATAAAAATGGCACAGAAGATGGAAAAGCCTCTCACAGCAGACCATGGGAGGAATATTTAAACGAAGTTAAAGCATTCTAAAAATACTAATCTTCTTCAGGAGGAAGACAGAAATATTAATTTACTATAGACTTTGTTAAAAAATATATGATTAAGTACTTCCGTTTAAAACTCAGGTTCAAGATGGCAACACACACACTGAATCTACAGATACAAAAAGAACAACTTCCTCTGAAAAAATCTAAAAACTGACCAACTTCTATAAATGGGGCCAAGGAGAAGGCCCACAGGCAGCACGTGGGAAGGGCTGGGACTCAGTTTCGGCATAAACGCCACCCCTACTCTTCCCCCCCGCCCCAGTCAGGAGGGAACTCAACAGCCAGAGTGTCTCCGAGGAGCAAAGGATCTGAACCCCACACCAGGCACCCCAACTTCCAAGACCTGCACCTGAGAGGTGAGCCCCCAAAACATGTAGCTTTGAAAACCAAGGGGCTCTTATGCCCGAGACCCACAAGGCTGTAGCGACATGAGAAACAGCTTTTCCGGGCCTGGCGCTGGGACTCACCTGCTCCAGGGCCAGGTGCGGAGCAGCCGCTGGACGCCCAGACTGTGGTCGGGAGGCTCGTCTGCTTATCCTGCAGCTTCGGCCCGAGTTCAGGCCTCTGATTTGACACACATCTGGGGCCTTATGGGAGTGCTCTCTGCCTGGGAGACTGGCAGCGCTGTCTCCAGACCCTTTCTCCTCCCAGGAGCTTGAGGGGCAGGGCTGAAAGTTTCCATCCTCTGTTCACACAGCTGCCTCCACTGGCAGCCAGCCCCCATCCTTAGGAGTTTTTCAAAAGCAACCTCATTAACATAACAAAAGACACCTTTATTGCTCTCTTCGGAGAAAATTCCAAGGATTTTAGGAGCTCTGTGCCAGGAATGGGACAATGACCAAATATCTATTTCTTATTATAAAGCACATTATCACACTTCATAATTACCATTACCACAAACAACATAAATTAAATGTTCTTAAGTCTTCATGGTCAAATTTTTAAAGCTGTTCTGAATTGCAGATCATTTGTAAATGAATTTCTTTTACATTAAGAGGGTATTGACATTTCCTGAAAGGAAATTGACATTTCCTGAGAGGGTATTGACATTTAAATTAAGAGGGTATTGACATTTCCTGGAAAATGTTTTCAAACATTTATCTGTATGTGTCCTAGTTGCATTCAATGTGCTAACAGAAATACCCTACATGAATTCTGTTTCCAAAGTTAATTTGGCAAACATCTGCTACAAGAAAATGGTCCAGCTGGTTTTTGACATGTAGTGACAATAAATAAGTGCTCCTTTTCACATATTGCATGGTGTTTGCTGCAGTTTTCTATTAAAGGGATGTGGTTTTTAAAAGAGAAAAAAGACCACTTAATTTCATGGCCACCCAAGGCACATGGAAACATATGTGACTCATGTGTCTAAATGCCAGACCACTCTTCATAGGTTCAAATGGGGTCACATTGCCAGTAATATCTCATATGTTACTGATTCATGTCTCTTATAATTTAACATCACTTACCACATGCCTTACATGTATTAATCTTTTCAACAACCCTATATAGTAAGTACTATCTCTATTTCCAGAGAAATAGTCCACAATTATTAGTTAAGTGGTAGAGCATCTGACACCAAAGTCCATGTTCCTACTGTCCACACACTCTCCACACCAGTGGTTTCTCCACCACCAGGTTTCATACCCAGTGGACAAGGCCTTCTCTGTGCAAATGTGCATGAGGGCACCTTGTCATGCCTCTGAAGCCCATTGTCAGTCCCCTCCCATCAGACAGAGTGGCACATTTGTGCCCACCCTGCAAGCTCTCAGGCACAGAAGAACCATCCAGAAGTGCAGAGGATGCCTCTCTCACCCAATCCAGTGTCCCTCTTTTATATCCAAACAGCAGTTTACCATAGTATCTCTCAGAGCATCTTCTGAAACACTTTCATCTCTGCCTCAGATCCCTCTCTCCCTATGCCGGACCAGAGGACTAAATCTAAGACAGACAGTGCAATTCCCCTTCCCAAGGAGCAAAGGTTTTTATCCAAAACCCAATAGCAACCTGATCAGTGCACACTGAGCTGGGTTAAGAGGCAGGCAAGCGCTGAGTTATCATAGGAAATGGAACCAGACAGAAAACGCTGTATTCATCGAAACTCCTTCCATGAAGAATGTGACATGTGGTTGAGAGGAATATGTTAAAAAGTCACTTGGAGATGGTAAGATCCCACAAGGGTGTGTAAAGGTGGTAGTTAAATGCCTGGTAAGAAGGGGTGGTGGTGGGGCGTCTGGTTAGCCTCTGAGTTTGACTTGTTGGGGGAGGTGAACAAGTTTGGGGCTAGACGGGAAGTGTTCTTGTCAAGGGCTAAGAGCTGAGGGGGGTGGGTCTGCCTCTCCCACAAGGAGCACTTAACCTTTCCCCAGCTGAACAGGAATTTGAAGAGGCACCATACTGAGAGCCTGAGAATGCCATACAAGCCTGCCCTATAGTTTCCAGCAGTAGGTATGGCCTGGGCTGCTGCTCTGATTCCTGCCTTCCATATAACTATTTCTAGAAATGTTTACCTTTCTTACATTTAACTCATTGTGTACTTTCAATATTTATAGCACCTGCTTTAAATAGAGCCCTAGGCTATTGTGAGAACACAAGAAAAACATTAGCATCTGGGAAGCTTCAAGTGAAGGAACAAAACTGTTACATACAAAACACTTAAACAACATAAGTGCTTAACTTAAGTAACATTAAATAACTTAAATAACACTAGTGAGCACTTAGTATATCTGACACTGTGCTGAGTGCTTTATAGGCACTATCTCTTTTAATGTGTGTGTGTGCGCGCACGCGCTCACTTACGCGCACACACACACACAGAATACCTTGAGGTAGGTACTAGTATTATCTCCATCTTACAGGTGAGAAACCTAAGACTAAGAGATATTAAATAATTTACCCAAGGTCCTCCAGCTAACAAAGAGCAGAGCCACTAGAAGTCAGTATGTGAAGGAGATCCACCAAAAGGTGTGGGCAGAACTCAATGGAAGGGATAAGAAGAGAAGAGCTGTTGAAGAGGGTCAGAGAGTGACAGAAAGCCAGGAAGACAAGACATGCAGTGGAAACAACTTGAGTAAGAGTGCAGATGTCAGAATAAAACTCCAGAATCCAAACTACAACCTGCAAGACAAATCCAGCCCACCATCTGTTTTTGTGCAGCTTAGTTTTGCAAATTAAGAATGGCTTTTGCCTTTTTAAGTGGTGAGAGGAGAGGGAGGATCAAAACAAGAATAATATTTGTGGGGCTTCCCTGGTGGTGCAGTGGTTGAGAGTCCGCCTGCCGATGCGGGGGACACGGGTTCGTGCCCCGGTCCGGGAAGATCCCACATGCCGCGGAGCAACTAAGCCCGTGCACCACAACTACTGAGCCTGTGCTCCGCAATAAAGAGAAGCCACTGCCAAGAGAAGCCCGCGCACGGCAGCGAAGAGTAGCCCCCGCTCACCGCAACTAAAAGAAAGCCCGTGCACAGCAACGAGGACCCAACACGGACAAAAATAAAATAAGTAAATAAATTAATTTACATTAAACAAAAAAAAAAGAGTAAGGGCAAAATAAGAACTTTCAGAAAAATGCTAAGAGTTTAATAGCCACAGGATCTCATGAAAACAATAAAGAGTAAATTTTAGTAAGAATAAAACTGAAGAGGAATGAAAGTATAGAATTAAGAAACAGCAATAAGCAGAAAAATTACAAAATGACACATGAATATGACAATAATATGTCATTTGTGTGTTAAAAAAAGGAACAAATAACACACTTGCAACAATAACCAGATGAGGTGGTATTGATTAATATGTGGCTAAAATGTGTTAAGATCCATGTTCTATTCAGGAAGGGGACAGAAATAGTGAATAACTTTATACCTGGTTAGAGAAGGAGACAATTAAATATATATGCTTTTAAATTAATTATTAGGGGCTTCCCTGGTGGAGCGGTGGTTGAGAGTCCACCTGCCGATGCAGGGGACACGGGTTTGTGCCCCGGTCCGGGAAGATCCCACATGCCGCGGAGCGGCTGGGCCCGTGAGCCACGGCCGCTGAGTCTGCGAGTCCGGAGCCTGTGCTCCGCAACGGGAGAGGCCACAACAGTGAGAGGCCCGTGTACTGCAAAAAAAAAAACAAAAAAGAAACATATTACTCATGTTTTCAACACACTGATTGCAGTATTGAAAGTAGATTTCGGGAGGGGAATGTGATAGTTATGAAAGAGAAAACTAAACTAGATGGTGATTGTTCTCAGTACATCCTATTCATGCCCCCGGTGAAGGATGAGTCCCATACCCTAAATAGTACAAAATGGCTGAAGATATGACATTCCACTCTGAACAGATGAGATTGACAGCAGTTTATTAGTCAAACATAACCTGGGAGAGGAGGATTCCACACACTATGCAGGGCAACACAAGCGTTACACTTGGGATAAGAGTGAATCAGCAGGGGCTGTTGAAGGCAGACTTTGTAGTAACCAGAGACAAGTGGCCCACCCGCATCCCAGTTCACATCTTGAGGATGTGATTGGTTTGTCTGAATAATTTTGCAGACTGACAGAGGAGTAAAATATATTAGGTTCAGATCCAGATGGGGTACAGCTGGTCTGGTTAACAGGGGAACTCCCTGGGTGTGAAGTCTTTCCCACTAAGCATGGAGCATATTCGCAAAAGCAGAGGAACTCACAGATAAGCCTCTGGGGCTCTGTGATACTCAAAGATGTCAAGGAATACAGTGATAGCTTGGGATAGAAGTAGAATTGGTGAAATTAGTAAGAAAAGAATTGATGCAGAATATATTTTGAAGGTAGAGCCAACAAGAATTGTGGAAGAATTGGATGTGGAATTTGAAAGAGAGGAGTCAAATATGACAGTAAAGTGTCTGATTCTAGCAAATGAAAAGACAGTGTCGATTACTGAGAAGGAAAACTATAGGAGTAGTAGTTCACGCTTTATCCACACGATTAAAAACTATGTACATGTACAAAACATAAACTTTTAATGTACTTATATGGAAATATCTCAAAATATAGTAAGTGAAAAAGCAAGGTACGTGGTATCCGATATAGCATTTAGGATTCATGTTTTAAAAGGGAGAGAAAAAAATAGATATTTGAACTTGCCAGTACACACATTTAAAAAATTTATATGAAGTGTGTAGGAAGCAAAAAACAAGTAATAATAAGAATTACCTGTTAGAAGGAGAGGATAGAAATTAATTGGGCAGAGACTGGGAGCAAAAGAGGAATACATTCACTATAGTTTATGGTTTCTGATGTTTATACAATGTGAATGTATTTTTTAGATGAAAATAAATGCTTAAAAAGATATAGGGAGAAATTCTGTTTGAAAAATGTGTATAGCTGACAGTCCCTGATACAGTGTCTCCACATATATACCACTGTCTCTTGAAGAAACAATAATAAAAGGGAAAGACAAAAATAAGAAATAGATGAAGGAGGAGGAAAATAAGAAAAGCAAATACAATAATTATAACAAAAACAATAACATATTGAAACTTAAGACTAAGGAAAAAGGCAGAAATTGATTACTGAATTATAAATATAGCAACCCATTACCTATTGCCATAATTTGGAGTTGGAGTCCCAGTAACAGGACTGATAAAATCAGACTTTGAAGTAAAATTATTAGCTCATCATGTTTTGTCCTGAAAGATGATCACCTTTTTAAAAAAAGAAGTAAGGCTGATATCACATGGGGGGTTGGTAAAAGTTTAGCAAACTATTTGGGAATGTTAATTGCAGCTGTATGGCTGATTAGTAACATGCAAATGTACATACTTCCATTGTGGCTGATTTCAAATTACCAACGTGACCTCATATTTCTTCGCTGCTCTTTCTTTCTTTCTTTATGTAGATACAAGTTTCGGACCTTTATCATTTTCCTTCCTTCTGAAGAACTTCTTTTACCATTTCTTTCAAGGCAGGTCTATTGGCTACAAATTTCCCCAATTTTTGTTTGTCTGTGAAAATTAATTCTCTTTCATTTTTGTAGGATAATTTTTCTGGGTACAGAATTCTAGATCTTTGGGTTCTTTCTCTCAAAAGTTTAAATATTTCACTCCAGTCACTTCTTGCTTGCATGGTTTCTGAATAAAAGTTCTATATAAGTCTTATCTTGTCCTTCTATAGGTAAGGTGTTTTTCTCTTTTAAGATTTGCTCTGTCTTTAATTTTATGAAGTTTGAATATGATATGTCTAGCTTTGTTTTTTTGTGTTTTTTTTTCTTTTTAATTTATTCCTCCCTCTGTTCTGAGTTTCCTGGATTTGTGGTGTGGTGTCTGTCATTAATGTCAGGAAGTTCTCAGTCATTATTGTTTCAAACATTTCTTCCATTCCTTTGTTCTTCTGCCATCTGGTATTCCCATTATGCATAGGTTACACCTTTTGTAATTGTCCCTCAGCTCTTGCATATTCTGTTCTGTCTTTTTCATTATTTTTTCTCTTTGCATTTAAATTTTGAAAGTTTCTATTGACATTTCTTCAAACTTGCTGATACTTTCCTCAGCTGTGTCCAGCCTATTGATGAGTCTATCAAAGGCACACTTCATTTCTGTTACAGTGTTTTTGACTTCTAGCATTTCCTTGTGATTCTTCCTTAGAGTTTCCATCTGTCTGCTTACATTATGCATCCATCTTTGCATGTTGTCCACTTTTCCCATTAGAGCCCTTACCGTATTTATTAGTTATTTTAAATTCCCTGTCTGATAATACCAACATCTCTGCCAAATATGAGTCTAGTTCTGATATTTGCTCATCTTATCATGCTGTGTTTTTTTGTTGTTGTTGTTTGTTTGTTTTTTGTCTTGTAGTACTTCTTGTAATTTTTGTTAAAGGCTGGAAATGATGTACTGGGTAAAAGGAACTGAGATAAATTGGCCTCTAGTGTGAAGTTTTATGTTTACCTGACTGGGATTTAGATTGTGCTTATTGCTTGCTCTAGCTGTAGGAGTGAGAGGTTAAAATTTCCTCTGATATCCTTGTTTTTGTCACTCCTGTAATCTTCAGGTTTCCTTAGATACTTCTTAAATGAGGTCTGAGACATGCAGTTCTTTCACTTGTATTTCCTGTTATTATACAGGAGTTTAAATGATGTGGTGGTAAGGTGTGTGGGAGAGGAAGTTTTCTATGGCTGTATGGTAAGGTCTTGGTCTTTTGGTGAGTCTGTATCCCTGCCTATGACTTTCAGTGGTATTTCTCAATTTTCTCCCTCTTAGGTCGAACAGGAAGCCTAGAGGCGGCTGCAGGTGGGTGTTCTCTATTTGGTCACATGTTGTTCTCATTCTTTCCTTTAATTCTTTATATATGCTTTCGCTTTAGTTCTTTTTTTAAAAAACATATATATTATAGCTTCTTGTTGACTACTTTTTTCCCGTGTGAGCACCATACTTTCTCATTATTTTACATGTCTCATAATTTGTATTGAAACCTTTAGAGTTGCATTAATGTATCAGTTTTGGAAATCAGAACTCCCACTCAAAGTTTCTGTTATAGCTGTTTGTGTTTTAGTGACTTTCTTGTACTAATTCTATAATGTATATATTACTTTCCTGTTTGATCACTGAAGTCACCACTCAATTAGCTTGATGGTCAGCTAATGATTGAACAGATTTCTTTAAAAATCTTTAAATATCCCAACTTTCGCCAAGGGTCTCTCTATGTGTATGGGGCATACCTTTAACTCTTAGGCAGACATTTTCTAACTCCACCTTAGACTTCACTTCTGCTTTTGCAGAATTACCAGGTCAGATGAAAGGAGAGCTTAGGGCCTTCTGGGGCCTTTCCCAGGAATGTACACAGCCTTTGTGTGCACAGGCCTATGCATACAAAGTGATCTTCTCATTTTCCCAAAATATGTTGAAGTTTTTCAAAGCCTCTGGTTGTCAGGAGATCACCGACTGAAACCCCCCACTTTGGCCAGGGCCAGTTACCTGAGTTGTCTCACAGCAGGAAGTCCAGATAAGGAACATGGTGCTGAAAATTAACCGGGAGAATTCGGGAGAGGTCAAAAGAGGGAGGAGACAGCCAACCTCCCAGAATACTTCATGCTGGAACCCATCTGGGCTGAGAGACGCACATGCCACCAGGTAGGACCCTGAGTCACACTATGGGCCAAGCAAGATGATTGGCCAGAGACAACCCAGAAAGTAACCCTCCTACCATAAAACCTGAGACCGCAAGCCACATGGCAGAGCAGTTCTCCTAGTTTCCCGTACCCTGCTGCTCTCTGCCCGGTGCCCCTTTCCTATACTAAAGTCTCTTGTTTTGTCAGCACATGTGTCTCCTCAGACAATTCATTTCTGAGTGTTAGACAAGAGCCCACTCTCAGGTCCTGGAAGGGGTTCCCCTTCCTGCAACATTTTGACATCTTATTCCCCAGTTTTTCCTTTTAGGTTGTTTGGTGAACTTCTTATTAGTCCCAATCAGTAATGTTACTTCAGACAGACTGACATTAAACAATTGTCATTAATTTTCTTGAAACTTTCCCTGTAGATAGGCTTGTTCATACAAGGTAAGGACTCTGTCAGATCATATCAAGACACGAGAACAGAGCTTTTCATAGACCTGCCAGGTAAGTCAAATAGTAATAATTCCATGTGTGTGGGGCTTTTGGGATACTTCAAATTGATTCTGCTCCCTCAAACGTTGCTGCTAGATTGGTGGCTTTCCAGCTATAGTAGTTGTAAGGCTGTTCCATTTTCAGGACTACCACAGAGTTAAGGACAGGGGGATAGAGCAGGTTAAAGCCCTACAAGGCTTGCTCTTCATTTCAAGATTCAACCATTTTTCTTGGATAATCATTCCCTGGATTGTTGAAAATCATTGGTTAATTTTCACGGTTCTGAAAATATTGATTTTGACAGTTTTTGCCAGTGTTCTCATTTCTTCTATGGAGGAGTATATATTTGGAGGTCCTTACTTGACATACCTTTCATTAGTCAATATATACAAGAGTGTGTCCCCTGCCAGTGAAGATGATATAGGTAACAGAGTTGTTTGAAGATGGAGAATAGAGTATTGTTTTCCAAGAGAAATATCTCCATAGCCACTCTCTTGTGGCCCGAATTCCATGAAGTTTATTTTATTTTATTTTTTAACACCTTTATGGGAGTATAATTGCTTTACAATGGTGTGTTAGTTTCTACTTTATAACAAAGTGAGTCAGCTATACATATACATATATCCCCATATCTCTTCCCTCTTGCATCTCCCTCCCACCCCTTTAATTACAATAGCCAGGACATGGAAGCAACCTAAGTGTCCATCGACAGATGAGTGGATAAAGAGGATGTGACACATATAGACAACGGAATATTACTCATAGGTGAAGTTTATTAAACACGGTAAGCTCTGCAGCTTCTGATGCCCAGCTATACTTTGCTATTTTGCTTGAGTAAGGAGGATACCTTTCACTCTACTCTGACAGAGAAAAGAAGTACAGCTTCCTTGTTTCTTTATGCACTAGAGAAACCCAGGTTATAAAGAACACACACACACACACACTTGCTTTCATTTCAACATTGTAAATATAAAATTGTATCATAACAATGGGAATATGTTATTTTAAAAGCAACAGATATGAACATATCATTGTCCCAGGGAGTATAATAGAAAGGAGAATTTCCCAGGGATCTTTGTTTTGAAAAATATAGTGATATTGGGAGAGAGTTCAAAAGTCAGGGAAAGCGAGAAAGGAGACTTCCCCGTTGGCTTCATGCTTAAATATATTTATCTCTGAGGCAGAGAAGAATGAAAATTAAACTCTGCCTTTACACTTTACTTCTGTTACAACACTCCTCAACCCAACCCTTCTTGCTCTGTTTATCCAAATCCTGCCCATTTTTCAAAGTGCAGCTCAAATCCTGCTTCTGTTGTAAAGTATTCCCTGACAATTTCATCTGGAAGCAACTTGTCCTTCTTCTAAACTTCCACAAGACTTATTTTCCATACCACTCATTCATTACTTATTAGTTACTGACTGGTACAGATGTAATATTTTCTGAAATACTGCAGCTATTGTAGAGACTTTTTAAAATTCTTTTGTATATACTACATCAACATAACTAAAAGGAAGCACATCTGTAATGCTTACAGTATGCCAGATACTGTTTTGAGAGCCTTAGAGATATTAAAAGCTCTAACTACTTTACAAATATTAGGTAGCTAATAATAGATATTTTACGTGTGTATATGTATTTTTGTGTGTACCCAAGTAAAATATATGTATGTATATGTGTGAGGTATATGTATATATGTATGTGCATGTACTATATATGTATATATATGTGTGTGATTATATATGTATATATGCATGCATGTATACTTATACATACACGTATTAAATCTTGTTTTTCTCATGTGAATATCATATTGTGAAATTGAAATAAAACAATATTTATTCAGGAGTTTATTAAAAGACATCAATAAGTTGTTAATAATTACAAATTTATTATTGCATTTATGTAATTTTTCTCACTTCTATAATAGATAAAGGTACAGGCTGGTAAACAAGAAACACAGTATATCTTAGTACTTTCCATCTTTGATGAAAATTTTAGAAGGGGAAAAACCCCATATATTATATTTAGGGTAATACAAAATTGGATTTTGTTTCTGAAATGAGGACCCTCTTATTTTTATTCAGCAGACAAAACGTGTTGGTTTTATTTCTCTGAAGGAAAAAAATGTGTACACAAACAAAAACTACTTGACAATTACCTAAGAGTCCTCCTAGATTCTAGTCCAGCATCACCATCAACTAGCTCTAAGTATTAACCTTTCTGTTCCTTGGTTTCTTCATCTGGAGATGAGGGGCACCAGTTCAATTAACAGTATTATCTCCATTTCAAATTTCAAAATCCATGTATGATTTTGTCCATAGAGAAGACAGTCCATTCAAAAGGATTTTCAACCATATCTATCATTAGTTTCTACAGTTATACAACTTAATGTAATCCAGGCAAAAATTTCCATTTCCAGAAGCTGATAAAGATGAAGTGATTAAAATAAAATTATAGGAATCTATCTATACCTACATTACCCTTCTGTAGGTGTAAATATTTCCTGAATTGACACCATGCTGAAGATAATGCAAATTATTTAGAGCAGACAAGCAGGAATATGTCTTTTAAAGTGCTTGCCTCTGTGCTAGGTATATCCTTGGAAAAATCCCACATTTATTCTGGACTAATGGATACTCTACCTTTTTTAGGTGCCTTTTCAACATCCAACCGTGAACATATTGCTTTCTGTGCAGTTCAGTCAAATACAATCATACTTATAACGCTATTATTCCATGCTTCTGGATTATGTGGCTTTGAATTTGAAAGATATTTGTTAAAAACATGTTATGAAACAAAGAGATGGCAAGAACATATCTTCATGCCTATATCAAAAGTCAGCCCACAGCGAAGAAGTCTTCAAACTCATTTTTCTTTTTTACATTTTTTGTTAAAAAAACAGTGACTTATGAAAAAGGAACTAATTTTTTAAATTAGTAATGTTCTGTGTTGTGTTATTAACTAATCATCTGGAACTATAGATTATTTCCAACAAAACAGAAAATCCAGAGTGAGGGTCTAAGCTAGATGAACACTCTAAGAATATATATATATATAATGCATACATAAATACATACATATGTATGCACATACATATACATTCTTAGCGTAATATATATACTAGGATATATTATATTTCATTATATATTATATTCTTAGAATTTTGAATGTGTATATATATATACACACACAGACACCCCCAGACTTAACGATGATTCACCTTAAAATTTTTTGACTACTGTGGTACAAAAGCAATACACATTCATTAGAAACCTGAATTCGAATTTTGAATTTTGATCTTTTCTCAGCTATCATGCAATATGATATTCTTCTTCTAATGCTGGGCTGCCACAGGGAACCGCAGCTGTCAGTCAGCGAGAGGATCACAAGGGTAAACAACCAATGCACTTAAAAACATTCTGTACCATACAACCATTCTACTTCTCACTTGCAGTACACTGAAACTGTTTGCTACACTACCTCCTAATTTTGGAACTGCTAAACAGAGAGTTGGGAACTCTTCCTAGATTAAAAGTACTGCCTTGGCCTTGTGCAATTATACTGTTTAGGTTGCTGGACAAATCCAAGGATAAAACTGGCCTGGACCTAGTGATGGGCAATTCCAAAAGCAAGCTGAATGTGAGAAGTTCACTCACAGAGAACCTTAGTGTTAAAGAGCCTCTCTACTTGGGAATGGCTCAACACTGGGAAAATAAACCCTGGTTCAGCTGTAAAGAGAGCACATCCTTGGCCATTTTTCCCCCTTAAGTCCGGAAACTGATGATCTGGTCAGCTTAGGAGAGGGAGGGAGGGAAGGAGGAAGGGAGGAAGATGAGAGAGAGAGAGAGAAACCTGTTAATAGCTGGTGCCAATTTAAAGAGAGAAGGAAAGGGCTTATTATATACGTACACGCTAATATTATTCTTAAAGCCAATTCTGATATATCCTTCGGGAAAGAAAGAGATGCAGCCATCTGTTAATGTGGCTTCAGCTTCTTGGTTTCCAAATGTTACAGCTGTCATGAGACCAGCCATTCCACCTGGGGCGAGGCCAGGAGGTTAGAGGTTAGAGTTGGGTTAGGGCTAGAGCTGTCCACTAAGGACACCACTAAACAGCAACAAAATCTTGGGGCGACCCCTCTCTCTTTCCTCGAGTGCTTTCGCTAGCCGGTCCTACTTCCCCACTCCTTTGGGAGTTTCCTGTTCCATTACGTAGGCAAGAGGGCGAGAGGTCCCAGCTTTCATCATTGTGAGTGGTTTGGCTGGGTGTGTACGTGCCAGTAACTGTGTGTGTGTGTGTGTATGTGTGTGTGTGTGTGCGTGTGTTGGGGGAAAGTGGAGCTTGCTACAAGGGGCTTAGAAAAACTAGTCGCCAATTTAAAATATTTTCGGAGTGTTTGAATGATATCTTAAAAGCTAATCCCACTCTCAAATTCAGCGAAATGAACAGCACAGATAAGGAAGATGAAGAGGGTGGAAAACCCTAACAGAGGAATGGAGCTGTCCATGCCCTGGGAGTGACAGGGGAGCGCTCAGAGGAAAGGAGCTCTGCAGAGAAAGTCACTCTGGCTCTTCTCTCTCGGTCCACCAGCCGGCGACGCTTCTTCTGTAAAAGCATTCCTAGAAAATAACCCTAAAACCGGGAAGGGTAGCGATCGTTGAGCGCAGTTTCCAGGAGCCGGTCCCCGCAGCCGGTAGAGGTCCCTCTCCCCCCGCGGCTGGCGCGGCATGTGGCGATCCGGCCCGGCGCGGGGGATGACTTCTTGCGGCCGGAGCTCGGCGGCGGAAGCAGCTGCTGCAGCTTGCAGGTGTGGTGGCGGCCGGCCGAGCTGACCACGCACAGACCCGGCGCGGCGGCACTGCGGCCCCGGGGCAGGCGGCGCCGGGGACATGAGCTGATTCGATCCCTCCGGAGAAGGTAAGCAGCCCGGCTATTATTAGCGTCGGCCACACTGCGCGATGCTTTCTGCTTGGTTAGTAATGGGGTTTGTAATACAGAGGGAAGACGGCGAATATCCCTGCCGCCTTCTGCAATGGGAAAAGGAGCAACAACTGGAATTGAATGTTAATGAGCCAAGTGCTTGAGATTATTGGAGGAGCGGTGTTACTGGGCAGAGAAAGAAGGCGGTCAGCCTCTGTAATCTTAAGATAATCAACCATTGCTATGCCACACTCGCTTAGATATTGAAGAGGATTCAGAATGTAAAATAATTTGAGTTGCACTTTTACGTTGCTACCTTCCACCTTCGCTTGGTTAATTTCTGGTTTGCGAGCAGCAGGTTCTTGTCAGCAGCCTGGAGAAGTAATCGGAAATCTTCCCTCTCCTTTTGCCTTCCTCAGTCTTCTCCCTTTCCAGTTATCAGAATGGGTCTGCACATTTCAACGTCAAACACCCACTTCAATACTGAACCTTTAGAAAGAATCTCAAATTAGAGGAGAAACTTACCTCCTGGAGTTCAGCTTGGGTTGAGCAGCGCTTGTCCCCACTTCCCCGTTCATTTACCATCTTCTCTTGTCAATCATTTCATTGATTTCCCCCCCACACCCCGCTCCGGGGATGCTGTGCCCATTAACAAGCCAGCTCTTGTCAGCTCCTGTCCACCACCTCTGTTCCGTGACTGATTTTTCAAGGACCCAGAATGGGCATTGCCTTATACCACGTTTGGACTATTATCTGTGCCCTTCCCCAAAATGCATGGCATGAAAACTCCTTTAAGCCCAGTACCAACATGGTTTCCGATAACTCCCTTCATTGTAGTCAGTGCAGCTACCAGATGGGTTTGGAGGACAGCAGAATCTGTTGGGGTGTGAGAAAGAGGGCTATACCTACATATTTTGCTCCATGTGGATCAGAATAGGTGGAAGTAGAAATGCAAATGTCCGTCTATCCCGTTTTTCTTGAAGCTTTTTTAGTCCAGCTAGGTTGTGAGACACCTAGCTGGGTAGGGTATGGGGCAAGTCCTCCTGCAAAAGCAAGCAGTGTGTTTGTCCTAGGATTCCCCCAATAACCTCAAAAGGGTTTCCAGAGAGGCTTTTCCCACAGACAGTCAGAAAGCCAGGGGAGGTGGCCAAGGTAAACCTCAGGTTATTTGGGCATCCTCATGTTAGTCTCCCCTTTTAGGGGTTCTGACCTAGGATTTCCCCACAAACACCTTGCCACTGAGCTCAAGTGCCCATTCTTGTTGCCCACCTAGGGATGTACAATTGAATGCTATTCTGTGTAATGGTGAAGATTGCTATGGTGGGGATAGCAAATGTGCCACTTCACCAACAGAGAACAGTTGCAATAAGCCAGACTGTGTGGTGTCTGTGTGCCAATATTCCATTTAAAAAGAGATTTGTTATCTTTACATCTGAAATTAAAGATACAGTTTGACTCAAAAGGCCATGGATTTTATTTTAACAAATTAAAATAGGAGATCAATGAAAAAGAGGGCCAGGGTTTATAGCTAACCTTCTTACCTTCTTTTTATTTATTTATTTATTTATTTATTTATTTATTTATTTAAGGCTGTGTTGGGTCTTCATTTCTGTGCGAGGGCTTTCTCTAGTTGTGGCAAGTGGGGGCCACTCTTCATCGCAGTGCGCGGGCCTCTCACTATGGCGGCCTCTCTTGTTGCGGAGCACAGGCTCCAGACGCGCAGGCTCAGTAGTTGTGGCTCACGGGCCTAGTCGCTCCGCGGCATGTGGGGTCCTCCCAGACCAGGACTCGAACCTGTGTCCCCTGCATTAGCAGGCAGATTCTCAACCACTGCGCCACCAGGGAAGCCCCTTACCTTCTTTTTTAAATATTGCTTTTAGGACAAGATACTGGTTCTGAAAAATCATGTTACTTCTGTTATATATCATTATTGTTTTTCTGGTTACAAATTCTCTATTTATAAATACACTTTGGAAAGATTTGAGTTGGTTTCTTTGTCTCTATCTTCAGTATATGAGGCAGAAGGAGTGGAGGGGGGTGGGCAAATCCCACTCCAAATGGCCCACTCAAAGAACTGTTCCCCGGACCATGCAAACCTCTGGACCGAAATTTTTTTGGCTGGTTGTTATTATTATCTTTAAATGTGGTTTGGGTTTGAAATATTAAATTTTCAGTATTCTAAAATTTTGACTCAGGCACACCAACTAGAAGAGAGAACAAAGAACAAGAATAGCAAGACTGTTTTCCACCTTTCTTACCTAATTGTAAAATATTTAATTATATGAATAATTATTCTGAATCATAAGTGAAAAACATATTAAAATAATAATTCATTTTTAAGAAAGTAGCCCAAGGTTTATGAAATACAGGTTAGTGCAATTGATCTTAAGTACAGTAAAAATTTCTGTAATTTTAAGAGGTGTTTTTATGTTGAGTATTAGTACATGAAAATATGCTAATGATGGTTAGAAATCGAAATGTCTGTTAGTTGGTTTCTGAAGAAACTGAATTCTTTGGCAAGAAATGGGGCAGGATTAAGGGACTGGAGCCGCCAAAGCTGGCATCATACCTGCCAGTGATTTTATAGGTGAGATGGATGCACTAAGTTATGGATTAGGGTTGGAGAAACCTTCTGGGGAAGAAAGAAAACAAGATAGAAAATATAATTTGTTATTTTAGTGCAACTAAGATAATTAAATTTAAGGTGTTTCTGAATTTGGACTTCCTTATATTTAAACAGTTTCTGAGGAAAGTTTCTAAATTCAAAGCCCTAGGTAGACATAGTTGATTTCCTAACCGAAACTGATTTATGACTCTATTTCCTTTTTTCAAAACGTTTCCCAGAGAAAGGAAAAATTACTTGCCCCGTGTTAAGGAGGAGTAATACCAAATAGAAGGATGTACGCTATTACATGCTAAATGAACTGTAGGACCTTTTTTGTCGATTTCACAAGACAGAATTGCAATCAATCTGTTGCTTTCCAATCACGTAAAAAACAACATTTAGTCTGGTGGGTGGTCAGTGTTATCAGTAATTTAAGACTTGAGTACCGATTTAGGATTCAAAGTTGCCCTCTCCTTACAAAAGGCATTTTCTGGTGCTGCATTACTGCCATTCGCTACAATTGAAATAGACTTATCCTGAGATTTTGAAAAACAGAAAAAGAAATAGTAGGATTAATAAGGCTTTGCCTGCCTCCACTGAGAATGGGTAGAAAAAGTGTTATTTTGAAAGTTCTCAATGGCCTCTTAATTGCCAGATTTCTGGGCTGTTTCAAACTGGGTTTTTTTTGTTGTTTTTTTTTTGCGGCACGTGAGCTTCTCACTGCTGCAGCCCCTCCCGCCGCGGACGGAGCACAGGCCCCAGACGCGCAGGCCCAGCGGCCAGGGCTCACGGGCCCAGCCGCTCCACGGCACGTGGGATCCCCCCGGAGCGGGGCACGAACCCGCGTCCCCTGCATCGGCAGGCGGACCCCCAACCACTGCGCCACCAGGGAAGCCCTCAACCTGTTTTTTATGTCTTTATTTTTAAGTTCTCTTCTAAGTTCTTTTTTAAAAATTTTACTGCTTAGTGTTTTATTCACTAAAATAGCATTTTTAAATGAAGTATAGTTGATGTGTAATATTATATAAGTTACAGGTGTAAAATATAGTGACTCACAATTTTTAAAGGTTATACTCCATTTATAGTTATTATAAAATATTGGCTATATTTTCTGTGCTATGCAATATATCCTTATAGCTCATTTTATAATAATAGTTTGTACCTCCTAATCTCCTATCCATATATTGTTCTTTTTTTTACATTCAATACTTGTGTTCAAAAGTATTATAATAAGTAATATATAAAGAGATATCTCTTTATCTAGTTTCTCACTAATCCCCTTAAATTACCTCAAGACCAGCCTAGAACAAGTGATATTTATTTGTAGTTTGTGCCTCATGATGTCACGACTATATGTCTTCATTTGTTCCTTTCACTCACCCTGCTACACGGTGAAACCTTGCTCACATCATACACTGCCTCTTCCATGAACCCTTCCCCGTACCCACCTTCTTTCTCATTTCAGATGTGTTTCTCCCTTGTCTAAATTCCTATGGCACTTTCTATTTTGGTCTATCCTTTAGTTTGAACGTGGTTTGCTGTTCTAAAATAACCCTAGAGAGCAGAGTCTTTGACTAACAACTTTTTATTACCTGCAACTCATAATACAGTGCCTAGCTATGTATATTCAAAGTAGTTGTTCAGCAATTGGATTTTAGTGAAGAAATTAGCTATTATTTTCCGGGGGTGTATATCCACCTACTCTAATATCCAAGTTAGGCTCTAAATAATGTGTGCAAGTGCATTTTAGTTTAAAATCCCTATATAATAATATAGTGAAAGTACATTCAAACAGTTATATTCAACAAAAGTTATTGTGAGCTTACATGCCCTTAAGTGGATATTGGCTCATCCGCATCAAACAGCACAGTAAGCGTTACAAAACAAAACGTTAAAGAAGACATTGTACCAGCTTTCAGTATGCTTTCGTTCTACTGAAAACAAGTAAGCAGGGGAAGATGTCTTGCATAAATAAGTACTAGTTTTAAAGGACTCTGCTAGGTACCTTCATCTATGGTATATAATTTCATCCTTCTACTATATGCTAAGTTTACACTGAGACTCAGAGATCTTACCTAAATGGCAGAGATTCTTTCCACATTAACATGCTGTTCTTTGAAGTGTTAACGAGTGAAGGAAAACTGTAAAAACATAATCAGAGTAGTTTAAAATTGTTTTGTGATCAGGCTTTCCAGCGCTTTTTAAACTTTTGGGTCTTAACATCCCCTTGAATAATTCAATAAAGGCTATGCATCCACTCCCCTAGTACATACACAACACACACACATAGAATTTTGCCTGTAATTGCAGGTGTTTACAGACCTAATAAAGGCCTCCTTTGCAAATGCTTTAAGGACATCTGCGCTGGGCTCAGTTTTTCTTTTTGCTTGTTCTATGCTTAATATTTATTTTTGTACCTATTAAAATTAAACAAATTGTTATCTGTTATAGATTGAGATATAAACCTAAGCAGCTTCGTACTTGACAACTTTTCTTTTTGCATTTTTGTATTCTGTCCTTCTCTCTCACACAAACATAGAAATTTATATAAATGAGATCAAAGAATTCTTTTTTGTGAAGAGAATGCTTAGAATGTATTCTTAACGATTTTTCTATATATCACACGTCAGTCTTAGCTGTAGTCATCGTGTTGTGCGTTATGTCCATAGTATGTATTTATCTTACAATTGGAAGCTTGTACCTTTGACCATCTTCCTCCAATTTCCCCTCCCCTGACCCTCTGTCTCCTGTAACCACAGGTCTGATCTCTTTTTCTATGATTGTTTTCTTTTTTTTTAGGTTCCACATATAAGTGAGATCATATAGTGTTTGTCTTTCTTTCTCTGGCTTATTGAACTTAGCATAAAGCCTTCAAGGTCCATTTCTGTTGTCTCAAATGGTAGCATTTCTTTGTTTTCTTATAGATGAATAATATTTCAGTGTGTGTGTGTGTATGTACATATGATATGTATATATCTATAAATATACAAAACAACCTCTTTACCCATTTGTCCATCAGTGGGCACTTAGGTTGTTTCCACGTGTTGGCTATTATAAATAATGCTGCTATGAACACGGGGGTGCAGATATTTTTTGAGTTAGTGTTTTCATTTTCTTTGGATATATTCCCAGAAGTGGAGTTGCTAGATATATGTAGTTCTAGTATTAATTTTTGAGGATCCTCCATACTGATTTCCATACTGGGTTTACCAATTTACAATCCCACCAACAGCACAAGGGTTCCCTTTTCTCCACATCCTCACGAGCATTTGTTACCTATTGACTTTTTGAGGATGACTGTTCTAACAGGTGTGAGGTAATATCTCAGTGTGGTTTCATTCCCTAATGACTAGTGGTAATGAGCATCTTTTCATGTACCTGTTGGCTTTCTGTGTGTCTTCTTTGGAGAAATGTCTATTCAGGTCCTTTGCTCATTTTTTAATTGGGTATTTTTTTTTGCTATTGATTTGTTTGAATATTTAATTTATTGTGGATATTAACCCTTATCAGATATATGGTTTACAAATATTTTTTTCCCATTCTATAGGTTGTCTTTTCAATCACTTTGTTGATTTTGTTTTTGTTTTTCTTTGCTGTGCAGAAGCTTTTTAGTTTGATGTAGTTCCATTTGTTTATTTTTTGTCGTTTGTGTTTTCAGTGTCATATCCAAAAAGTCATTACCAAACCCATGTAATGAGCTTTATCCCTATGTTTTCTTCTGGCAGTTGCATAGTTTCAGGTCTTACATTTGAGTCTTTAATCCAATTCAAGTTAGTTTTGTGAGTGGTATAAGATATTGGTCCAATTTCATTCTTTTACATGTGAGTATCCAACCATCCCAGGGTACCCTTGTATGTAACTTCTCTCTTTTCTCTTGCTGGTCTTAAAATTCTTTCTTTGTTTTTAACTTTTGACGATTTAATTTCAATGTGTCTCAGTGTAGCCCTATTTGAGTTCAACCTATTTGGGCTTGATTGGGCTTCATGGATCTGGATGTCCATTTCTCATCCTAGGTTTGGGAAGGTTTCACCCATTATTGCTTTAAATATACTTTTTTCCCCCTTTCTCCCTCTCTTTTCTTCTTCTGGAATTCCCATAACATGAACATTGTTTAGTTTCTTGTGTCCCATAATTTCCATAGGCTTTCTTCACTCTTTTTATTCTTTTCCTTTTTGTTCCTTTCACTGGGTAATTTCTAATGTCCTAACCTCCAGTTTGCTGATTCTTTCTTCTGCATGGTCGAATCCACCTTTGAAACTTTCTATTGAATTCTTCAGTTCAGTTACTGTATTTTTAGAATCTAGTGTTCCTGTTTTTTTGATGTTGCTATTTCCTTGTCAAAGTTCTTGTCTTGTTCACACATTGTTTTCCTAATTTCACTTAGTTGTCTGTGCTTTCTTGTAGTTCACTAAACTTCCTTAGGAGGATTATTCTGAATTCTTTGATAGTTCATAGATCTTCATTTTTTTAAGGTCAGGTATTGGAGTTTTCTGACTTTCCTTTGGTGGTGTCATATTTGCCTGATTTTTGTGATCCTTGATTCCTTACATTGGTATCTGCATATTTGAGTAATTGGGCTCTTCCTCCAGACTTTACTGGGTATTATATTCGGTAGTAGTAGTAGATGGGGCTAGGAATTAGTTTCGTGGCAGAGAATCAGAGCCTGTATAGGACCTGGCTCTGGACAGGACCCAGAGCCTGTATAGTTAGTTCATTGTTTGGGAACCCAAATCAGGCCAGAGTGTGCACTTAATTCCCTGGTCAGGTGAGGGCACTGGTTTTGCCCTGCAGATGGGGGAGGCCACAGGCTGTGCTGTCTGTTCAAGTGCCACTGTATCTAGGGCTGTTTAATGGGCTGTACAGCTTCCCATGCTCTCTGTTTAGGTTCCCCAGTTGGACATGCTGAAGGCTGTATTCAGTGATGAGTAGGGCTATGAATTAGATTTCCTGCCTGGGTGCAGCAGAAGCAGCAGCTCTAAAGCCAGTAAAGCTCTTTGTTGTCTTAACAAGCTGATCCACACCCCACGTTCTGTGGCTGAACAAGACCACTGGCTTTGCTTTGCAGACTATCAGCTCTGCCTACCGTTCTCTACGCTTGAGCACTGCTGGGCCACACGGTTTCTAGGAGTTGTCACCAACTCCTAGATTTCTAGGTTTCTAGGATTGTCACCAATCCTTCTAGTCAGATGAGCCACAGTACCTCCACAGCAGATGGGATGGGGCTAGTCCCAGTTCCTTTGCCTGGGTGGGATGAGGAGGGGCCACTGCAGGCTACTCTTAATTTCTCAAACAGGCTCCCCAGTTGGGAGGATCTGGGAGCTACTCTCAGCCTTGGATATGAATTAATCTCCCTGCCTGTGCACGATACAGGATCCCTCCACACCTGGTACTGGCTCTGCTTTGTACCAGAGCCAGTGATGAGCTCTGGCTGCCTGCCACTTGGCTGGAGCGGCTGGAGCACGACTGGGCCAAATAGCTTCCAGGATTTATTGCCAGCCCTTTTGGTCAGATGGCCAGAAGACACTCTCCACAATGGGTGGGCTGTGACTCTGCTCTTTCCCTGGGTGTGGGCAAACCAGGCTCAAGGGCCAGATACGTATCAGGTGGATCTGTACCCTGCTGAGTTCCCTGGTTGTAGTGGCCTGCCAACCTGGCTCTGTAGATAAGCAAAGATGCCAGTTATGATCACTACTTGGGCACTGCGGGTATGAATTCCATCTGTCACAATCCATGTGCTGGCTGTTGCATGCCCCTTGCCCCTTCATCACAGTCCAACTTTTAGTGGTCAAACCCCGCAGGTTTCCCTGCAATCCCAGTGGAGCAGATTAGAGCAGTGGCTCCCACAAAGCAACCCCAATGCTAGTGGTAGTGCTTGTTGTCCCCCAGTTCTCTTCTCCTACTGGAGGAACCAGAGGTTCAGGGGAGACCTCACCCATGGTGCTCCACTGGCCTGGGGGAGGGGCAACGTGGTCAACGCGTAGCTCCTTCTCTCACCCTTCTAATGCAGTCTGTCTTGGTCTCTGTGGTGCACGGGGGTGCTTCAGCCTCACCTCCATGTTCTAGGATCCTCTCAAATAGTGTCCTGTTTCCAAATAATTGTTCGTTGTTCCTCCTTGGGGGGTGTGCGGAGCCAGGAATGACCTTGGTGATGTCACCCCACTCTGGGCTTACTTTGACAATATGTGTGTCCTTTATAGCCCAGACATTTCTGGTACTTGAAATGAGGTTCTCCTTTTATTGTTCTCCCTGCTTTAGGACCTACAATGGGAGCTGTTCATCAGCACTGGCACAAAGGCTGCTGAGATGACTAGGAAGCAAGTGCCAAGGAGAATAGTGAATCATAGAACCTTGATTCATGGAAAAGGAATCCCAGAAGGAGCTCTAAACGTTACACATTCCAAATGATTTATTCAGGGTTTTCCAATCAAAACCATTTTTACAAAAAAGAAACAGTTCTCAGACTTAGAGTACTATACTGCCAAGTATGTAGAAGAACATTGCCAGCAGTTGAGTGGTGTGGTCTAGTGTGAAATATATTCAGTTTTCTTAGGATGGACATATGTCTACTTCAAAGTTACTATTTCTTTCTAGTAATGCTGTCTACAGTAATATATTTGCTTTTGCCAAGTTAAGAAAACAATGACATCCCTCCCAGGTTCTAAAACAATTACCAGCATAAAAATACATTAAAATTTTTAGCTGATACTTAAGGAAAGCAGCATTAGCTAGCGTTCCTACTGACGCTAGTATTCAAGGAGAGGCGTGACGAAACCATTAACCTAGAAAAAACCGGGTTGGAAAGATGGAGAGAAAGAACTCAAGAGGACTACTTAAGCTGTTGCTGTCTTTACATGTCCCCAAATATGATAATAACCATATAAGCTCCTAAAATAAGTGCAATTTTATGCAAACTTCATAATAAGCCTAGTAAGAGGTAAATTTTTACTTTATTTTATAGTATATTTTTATTGTTGTTTTGGTAAAATGTCCCATAACATAAAATTTACCATTTTATCCATTTTAAGTGTATCATTTATTGGTATTAAGTCCATTCACAATGCTGAGCAACCATTGCCATTATCCATGTTAAGACCTTTCTTATTATCCCAAGCAGAAACTACTCACTAAAGAATAAGCCCTTATTTCTCCCCTCCCCTTAGCCTCTGGTTCACTCTGTTCTATTTTCTGGGTTTATAATTTGCCTATTCTAACTACCTCATATATGTGGAATCATACAATATTTGTCCTTTTTTGTCTGGCTTCTTTCACTTAACATAATGTTTTCAAAGTCCATCCATGTTATAGCATGTGTCAGCATTTCATTCCTTTGTAAAGCTACACAATGTATAGTGATTTTTAGTTGCAAAACACTTTTAGTACATTGTGTTTCTATTATATTAATGATATCTAGCATATATCACTACCATATTACCTTTAGTAGATGCCCAGTTATGTGTACTATGAGTGAGCCATAATTTCATTCAGTCAAAACCTATTGATAAACATTTATTAAGTTCCAAACAGTTTTATGATTTCAAGAAATGTGGTAATGGACATAGAGGTTCATGTCTTTATGTGCTGGAGCTTTTACTTTTGATGGAAGAATTCTTGGAGTGGCATGGCATGGTATGGTTGGGTCAGAGATTATGCAGAAACATTTATAATTGGAATACATACATTGACTATAAAAACCATAAACTTCTTCAACAGATAGTATTCCTGTATTTTATGTAACCATTTATGACTATCTTAAAAATGAATGCAAGTAATATAAGGGAATCCATTTAATGTGATTTGAGCAAGGAAACATTCTCACTTTTTCATTTCTAGTTCATGGAAGAAAATTCCTATACAGAAGTATTGAAATATTTCAAGTCTCTGGATCACACATTTCATCATTTCAAAAATATTACAGAATACATCACGGATGTCAGTCAAGTCTTGTAACACCAGTGTGGAAAACTAGTAATATTTATAGCTAGTTTTTTTTTTAAGCTTCAGCAATGGATCATTTCTATCCAGCCTAATCTTAAATTTAATTAGATTAATTTTTAGAACAAAAAAGATTAATTTTTAATCTAAAACTATTTTTAGTTAATATTTATGTACCTGCATTATGGTAAATATTTTATTTTATTTTATTTTTCTTAGTTTCTCTTTAGAGTATCTTTTAAAATTTATTTTGAAACAGAATAATTAAAGCCCAAAGATGAGAATGTCTCATTTCAGCTAAACTAAAGAATGTTGGAATAGCTGAAGTGTGAACACAATTGGCAAAAGTTTTCACTACCCTCCTTAGAAGAAGACCGTTTTGATTTGCATGGTCCAAAAAAGGAGAAAGAGATAACTTGCTGGGGATTGCATCCTGCTTTACTTAAATTAGACATTAACAGGCTAAAAGGGCAAGGGTGAAGCAACATGTTTATAACATATTTTTGAAAAGCTACTTAAAGGTGAAGGGTTGCAAGAACACAGACAGACACACCCTAGACATTTCACAACAATATTTTAAGGTATGCCTTTTCTTTGGTTGATAGGGATGGAGGGACCTATTAATAAACATTTCTCCTATTTTCTTTTGTCTTTATTGCTGTCTAATGAAACCCTCATTAAAAAACAGACATAAAACAAATAAGCATTCTGACTTTTGCCTGAATAAGCAACAACAAGCTCACATCTTAAACAATGGACTGCAATGGCTATGAGACTGAGGATCCTTGGTCATTGCAACAGTAGCGGCAACAGAACCTGCTTTGTTCCTTCTGTTGTATACTGCAGAATCTGAGTAAATAGAGAGAAGTCAGTGATACCTTTAGTGCCATTTCTTACACTCCTCTCCATGATCTTTCACATTCAGGTTCTCTGGTAATCTCAATGTAGTGAAAAACAACCAGGATGCTAATACCCTCTATCCATTCACAAAACTTAATGCTTCTGAGACTTGCAGAAATAATGTTGAATCTGAATTGGTGGTACCCAATAGAGTCACTAAGAATAATCTGTCAGACTCAGCAAATGCAAATTCAGCTTTAAAGGCCATCAAATTTTAAAGATTACGAAGATTTTAAGATTTCATTATTTGTTATATATGGTCATATGTAAAAATTTAGGAAAGTAAAATTATATGTATAGGTTTTTAATTATAAGCTATATTCACTGGAGAATTAATGCATTTTTAAAAGGATTCATTCTGAAAAGATTACATTAGCACTTTTTTTAAACCACTACCCTCAAAAATAAATTGTGACAAATCATTGTTCATCCAAGTTTATCTCTCATCTCAAGGAAGTGAGTTGTTCTTGGGGAAATTGCTTTCATCTAATTTGTGCTTTCCTGCAGCGTATCAAGCTGAAATGAGGTGGGGTTGACATTCTTAACTATTATTACGCGCCAACATTTACCAGAATTACCTAATGATCAGTACCGAAGAGTTTTATAATAAATAAATATGTATGTCCTGAGAGTCTCCACTGATACAAGTTAGTTGAGACATGGCTGGTGATCCTGTAGAAGAGATATCTAGATTATATTTCTTACATCATCTCCATATTAGAAAGCAATCCAGGATTGCAAAGCAAGGCATGAGACAGTAGCATTTGGTGTATTTTATAAATGTGTAGATTTCTAGGGAGCTTATTGGTATCATATATTATGGTAAGCACTCAAATGTAAACTTACTTTAAAATAGTAAAATATCAAGAACGTAAAAACTTCTGCAACTTAAATGGTCAGTTTGGTATTTGGCTTTATTATAGGCATTTGCAAGATATTTATTAAACAACCAAATGAACCAATAACATTTAATTTTGAAAACTGCCTTCCTAATACAAAAGAATTGGTATTCTACACAAGTTCCTTGTGATTATTTTTGTAGGTGTGATGGGAATGAAATATGGATGGCACTACCCTTTCTCCTGTTTGTTGTCTGAGGTTTTGGTAAGGTGGAAATTAGAGGTGATGGACCTTAAAGTTTGAGCAGTTCAAGACACTCAACCAGTAAGTCAGAAAGAGAAAGACAAATACCGTATGCTAACACATATACATGGAATCTAAGAAAAAAAGAAAATGTCATGAAGAACCTAGGGGTAAGACGGGAATAAAGACACAGACCTACCTGAGAATGGACTTGAGGATATGGGGAGGGGGAAGGGTAAGCTGTGACAAAGTGAGAGAGTGGCATGGACATATATACACTACCAAACGCAAAATAGATAGCTAGTGGGAAGCAGCCGCATAGCACTGGGAGATCAGCTCTGTGCTTTGTGACCACCTAGAGGGGTGGGATAGGGAGGGTGGGAGGGAGGGAGACGCAAGAGGGAAGAGATATGGGTACATATATATATGTATAACTGATTCACTTTGTTATAAAGCAGAAACTAACACACCATTGTAAAGCAATTGTATTCCAATAAAGATGAAAAACAACAACAACAGTGAGTAGAATTCAAATAAGTACTAGTAGATATAAAAATAATAAAAGAGAAATTTTGGCACTAAGAAGCAAAAAACAAGACACTCAACCAAGCACAGTCCATTTACCCAGGACAAGAAAACATATGATATTACTCTTATTTTTTCAACCACAATGGATTTGAACTTTTAGAAAATTGAAAATGCAAGATACAGATTTTATTTATTTTTTAAGTTATTTATTTATTTCTGGCGGCGTTGTTTCTTCGTTGCTGTGCATGGACTTTGTCTAGTTGTGGGGAGCGGGGGCTACTCTTCGTTGTGGCGCGCAGGCTTCTCATTGCGGTGTCTTCTCTTGTTGCAGAGCACGGGCTCTAGGGCACACCGGCTTCAGTAGTTGCGGTGCACAGGCTCAGTAGTTGTGGCTCGCGGGCTCCGGAGTGCAGGCTCAGTAGTTGCGGCGCATGGGCTTAGTTGCTTTGCGGCATGTGGGATCTTCCCAGACCAGAGTTCGAACCCGTGTCTCCTGCATTGGCAGGCGGATTCTTAACCACTGCGCCACCAGGGAAGCCCAAGATACAGATTTTAATAAGAAAATATTAGGCAACAGTTCTCTTATCTCTGTCTTTTTCTATCTCATTGATTGTGAAGAATACAATCATAGAGAAAGCAAAATCTACATGAGTTGAAAATATTCTCCACCTGCATGCATGTTAGAGTGGATGTGTAACATCTTCACAGGGTTTGTGAAATCACTATTTCAGCACAGAAATTAAATATGACACTAAAATGATCTGATACTAATTAATCTATTGAATAAGGGGAGGAGGATTGGCATTTGGTCATCGTTTAGAAGAAAAAAAAAATCATTAACCTGTTAGGCAAAATACTTGTCTTTAAATTACCTCTTAATAAATATACTAGAAAATGAAATAAAATGGCAGTGCAGTGTTATGAAAGGAAAGCAATTGGGTTGATCTCAAAGTGAGTGAGTATAAAAATCAATGTTTTTTGTTTAGTTTGTTAATAATTTTATCCTTAGAGCTCTCAGGCAGGTAGCTTTTGGTCATCTTTAAGATCAATCAAAAAGTTCTAAACATTATTTTTAAGGTATGCAGATCACTAGGCCCTCCCCTCTCCTTTCTCTCTTTCTTTTAATTTTTTAATTTACTTTGGGGAGTTTTGGCTACCATTTCTGTTCTAATCATGTTTTTCAGGAAGTGAATTTGAACTTTGAACCTCACCTAGTTTGAATCCTACCTCTATTGTTTTCTGTCTCTATGACTTAGGGTAAGTTACTTAACCACTGTGAATTGTTTCTGGATATTTAAAACAGGGAAATCACAGGGTTGTTGCGAAGATGAAAGAAGATAACATAAAAGGGAACTTATTGCAGTGTTTGAGACATAGTAAGGGTTAGTAAATATTTCCAGTTTTCATCTTTCTAATTCTCGTGAGCAGTTTACAATGAGATCTCATTACCACAGATTTTCCCTAAAATTATGAACCTTTTCCTACCCCTCTCCATTTTAAACCAAACCTTGAAATGACTGAACCTCATAGGAAGATGTCTCAATGCACGTAATCCCAGTAGCAGGAGAGGTTGAAGCTCCCACAATGCAAAGTTGTCAGGCTCTGATCTGGCAGTAGCTGTGGGAATTAGTCTTAGCTTCTATTTTTAACTCTGCAAGGAGTTGATTGGATGACCTGGGAAAACTCAGTTGGCATCTTATTTTCTTTCTGAATTTCTTTCTGCATCTTATTTTCTTTCTGAATTGTACCATTTGTCTAATCACTCTTTTCACTGACTCATTATCAGAAATGATATGAAGGTTGTTGAATTAGGGTGTTGATTTCAGAGGTAATGTTCTAGAAAATAGGAATTGTTCCCTTTCTTAAAAGCAATAGTTGACAATTTTATTTTTTTCTGATACAGTGTTGAAGTTCCTGGGAGAGGGCAACTTTAATTTATAAAGAGTTGTTAACATTCACTTCCTCTAACAAAATCCTTTAAAGGTAATACTACTATCTTCGTTGTACCCCAATCTTTTTTTTTAATATGTAACTTTTGAAGTTTTTTAATGTTAATCAATATCATTAAGTTGTCCAAAAAGGAAAATTAATCTGTTACTCCATTGTACACCATATACAAAGGAATCTTCTTGGTGTATGATATCTTTCTATTTTACTGAATCTCAATGAATTTAGAGAGTACATGTAAGAATTTTAATATTCAGAGTCTTATTCATAAATGTGCAGTACTGAGTAGATTCAATCACTAGCAACACCTTTAAACTGAAATCAAAAATAGAGCCTCAATTAACGTGAAAACTTTAGTACCAGTAACACCTGCCTATAAAAACTGCACTGTTAGTATACAGACGAGCTTCAGTATGATAACAATTTTGTTGGGCTTAAAAAGCACATAATTTTACATTTTTTTTGACTTTTTATCATTATGTGGACCATTTAGGTCTAAGGAAACAAGTACAAAAACTGCCTAAAAAGCCTTCCATTTAATATGTAAGCCATAGTTGTCCACAAGAGAGAATTTTGTGGTGATCAACAACTCTAGCCAAATCGGCAATAATTTATTTCAGTTGGTAGAGTCTAATCATGTGTACCTAACTATGTTCTTTTAAGTAAAAAGTGTAAAACATTTTTAGTAGTAAGTTTGTCCTGAATTTCCAAATCAATATTTTTAATCCCTGTTTGAATACTGAATTCATTAGCTATTCACCAAAGGCTTGAGGCTAGATTTTGGGCATAGTCTGCTTCTAAGATGAGATGTAGCAAACAGTCTAAATTCCTGTTTTAAATATACATGTGCATACACGTATATTATACAAAAATTTATATACAGACGTTCCCCGAATTACAGTGGTTCGACTTACCGATTTTTCTACTTTACCATGGTGCGAAAGTGATACTCGTTTAGTAGAAACTATAGTTTGAATTTTTTCAGAGTATACTTTGAATTTAGAGTAGAAACTATACTTTTCCCAGACTACTGATAAGCAGCATGATGCTCTCTTGTGATGCTGGGCAGCAGCAGCAAGCCACGCCTCCCACTCAGCGACTGGATCACAACTGACACACTTAACAACCGTTCTGGTTTTCACTTTCAGTACAGTATTCAATAAAACAAATGAGATAGTCAACAGATTATTATAAAATAGGCTTTATGTTAGATGATTTTGCCTAACTTTAGGCTAATGTGAGTGTTCTGAGCACCTTTAAGGTAGACTAGGGTAAACTATGACGGTTGGTAGATTGGGTGTAGTATAAGCATTTACAATTTATGATATTTTCAATTGATGTTGGGTTTATCAGGATGCAATGCCATAGTAAGTTAAGGAAGATCTGTACTTTATGTGTATTATATATATTAATTATATTTAGCCAATTATGTGTGTAAATATATATATGCATATATATGCATGTATATATGTCTGTTTTCATAAACATTTGCCTTCTCTTTCAAATACTTGATTATATTTATTTTTTTTTTGATTATATTTAAAATAAACAGAGAAGTTCTTGGAGAAGCATTTGAAGAATCTTTGTTTCCAGAGTCAACTTTTGCAAAGAAAACTTAGTTTTTCACTAGCTGTTTATTTTTCAATAGTTAAAAAAATATTTTTAAAATTTCAAAGTGATTCTTTAATATATGAATACGAATATGTATTTACTTCAGGCACTATATATGTGATTTATACATATGTGTATTTATATATATTTAGATGTTTTTAAACCTGATCTTACTGGGTTATAACTACTATCCAATTATGTGAGAATAGTGATATTGTTGCCTTTCAGCTTGGAACATACTTCTGTTTCATTTGATTATATTTTATCCATTAAGTGCTCTGGCCTTCCATTAGCTCTTTTGCTTTGAGGAATACATTTTATAGTGTATTAGAAATAGTCTTCGATTTTTCATGCCATAATTTTCCAGTGTCTCACAAAATCCTAATTTGGAATGTTCTGACTTGAATGGTGTCTCAGAATAGAGACTTGTCCCTTTTGGAATCATCAGATCTGTTGGTTAGTTACAGTATTTCTTATTTTTTCTGTTGGAGAGAGGGAGGAAGGAAACTGCACTATGGACCTTTCCAGTTTTTTTTTTTTGTTTTCTTACGCTTATACCAAAAAAATGCACTCTTCTAGTAAAACTAGAAACATGAGTGTGGCAGTTACATAGTTCCAAATGAGGACAACCTAATATACTGTAATTTTTTCAAGTAAGAGAATAACCCAGGTAGTATACTATTAACTAGATTTTTTTAAATAGCCATTTGTTGATTAATAATTCTATTCTTTTTCCATTCTTACTTTCATAACAATTTTACACAAAGCCTTATATTAACAAATGCCATCAGTTGTATTGTTGGTTTCCTCTTGCTTTCTGATTAGTTCTATAACTTAAAAATGCTTAAAGTCCAGACCTCTCAACTAGAAAACATAAGCACAGTAAAAGCAGTGTTTTTAAAATTAATTCTGGAATATATTTCTTTTGATGGTAAAGACATATAAGATTACAGATGTGTATGTTTGGATGCTATATAAATAAAAGTAATATGATTAATCATGTATTAATTTATACTACCAGAAATTCCCTCTAAATCCTTTCTAGGACACAAATATTTATGACATTTCTATATTGTTCTCATTTTATTATTTTAATGAAATATTATACAAGTAGTATTTCATAAAAACACTGCATCAATTGTAATACTAGTTTAGGAATTTTAATTTAGTATGTAAATATACTAACTTCTGTTGAAATTGCTATATATAGCTTAGGGTCAAAATGAATTTGAAGGTTATTAGTGTTATTATTCTGGTTTTTATTAGCTGCTGTCTCAAATTAATTATAAAGACAAAAATATCCGTGGCTTAGAGTTTCTGCACTATTAATGACATACCGAGATGTCTCTTGGGTATCAGTAAATGATATATTTTAGAGCATAACTTATGAAATGACTTGCAGGTTGGCAGACCACCTTTGACAATAAAATATATTTGATAGTCTACCTTTGCAAATTCATTGTACCACACAAATGTGATCTTGGTAATTGACATATGACTATTAAGCTTCAATCATTCTCCATAATATTCCTATTACCAATTATTAACATAATAAAGGGGAGATAACAATTCTATAGTATTTATTCAGATTTTTATTGAAACTCGAGTATAATCTATATTCCTATAGTGCATTTTTTATCTAACGCCTCACTTAAGCAGAAGGAAGTGTTCTAGAGATTTGTTATCGCTTTTAAATGAAGTAATCTTTAACTATCTTTTATTTAAAAATACTAAAAAAAGTTTCATGGTCTTTAATTAAATATAAATATTGGAATTGTCTATGAAACTTTTGAAATGGTCAATCACATAAAAATATAGGGATATCCTTTAAAGCAGGGGTCCACAACCCCCTGGCTGTGTTAGGAACCCGGCCGACCAGCAGGAGGTGGGCGGTGGGCGAGCTAGTGAAGTTTCATTTGCTGCTCCCCATGGCTCGCCATCGCTGGCATTACAGCCTGAACCAACTATCCTCCCCCGCTCACCCTGTTGGTGGAAAAATTGTCTTCCATGAAACCGGCCCCTAGCTCCAAAACAGTTGGGGATCACTGCTTTCAAGCATATGAATTTCTAATATATTTATTTAGGTTATATATGCTGAACTATTTTTTACATAATAGCTCATAGGTAACCTTCACTATTAAGTATTTTATGATGCTGAGAATCGGAAACAATACAGGAACTAACAAATTAAAATTGTTTTTTGTAAAATGTCAAGTGAGAAGAGAAGAACGTTAAATAATAAATACAGCATATTCACAACTTGGTTTTGAATATCACACACATAGAGAAAAAAGACCCAAAGAAAATTTAAAAATTATTTATCAATGGTTAACTCAAGAAATAAGAGAGTCAGGTCAGGGCGACCTTTACTTTCTCCTGTTCTTATTCTGTATTTCCAAATTCATTGCAATATGTATGTATTACTTTTAGAACTGTTTAAGAAAAAATGTGCCAGTTTGGATAATTTTTTTTAACATCTAAACATTGCCGAGTGTTGTTAAAATGTTCAGGTTTTATGTAGCTTTCTGGAAGATCTAGCAGGCCATAAAAAACTGAATATGTTAGAGGAGGGGGAGTTTTCCCATCTTGAAATAATAATGATAAATAATATTTTTAAAGCATTAAATAATTTTCAAAGCATTTTTGTATACATTTTCTCCTCAGACCATCCTAACTCTCTAGAGTTGGTAGAAAAAGGATTATACTCATTTTGCCCAGGGTGGGGGTTGGAGGGTGGGAATTGAAATTCATGAAGTTTAGCAAATTGCCCATTTAAGCCGTGCACAGTTATTAAGTGGCAGGGCCAGAATTCTAACCTGTTTCATGCCATGGCCAATCTAGTGCTTTCCTCTATGCTGTAGGAACTGGACATATTTAAGAGGTAAGCACAAAAATGGAAATAGGTCTGAATCTTGCTCTAGTTACAAATTTGCCTATAGACCTCACTGGAGCCTGAACCAGGAAAATCTATGTGAATTTCTTTCTTCAACCCAAAGAAATGGCCATGTTAAATAATTCCTAAGTTTAATTTTAAAATATCTATACTGTCTGTTTTTTCACCATATTCCAGTTTGTGTATCTTGTGTCTATCAACTACTCCAAAGAACCATGCTTCCTACCTAAAGGATTGCATTGCTTAATAAACAAACATTGACAGTTCTGATGGTAACCTGAATTAAATAATATACCAATCATTTATGAGATCCGCCTTAGTATTTTTACACTCCTGAAATATCATCTCTATAACCTGCTTTTGAAAATAGTCTGACACCTACCGAGTACTCTTTCACTTCCTACAAGAAATCAAGAAAAAGAAAGCATTTGTGTTTTTAATTTTAGTGAAGGGTTCTTGATTTATGAATTAGTCATTTAGTGTCATTTGAATTTCAAGTGTGCCTCAAGTAGTTGAGGTTCTTTCTGTATGACTTCTCCAGAGTTTTCACATATATATCATCATTAATTTCATCTTTCACTTGGGATTAGTAAAAGAAAAGGTTTATTTACTACTATTTCTTAGTTTTCTTCATTTCAAATATTCAGTGCCTTATCAAAAATAATATTATAGTCTTATTACTGTTCATTGATAACAGATAATACCAAGAAATTGTGATTCTGGTTTTCAGTTAAAAAAACAAAATGAGAAACTAAAGAAATAATTACTATAACAATTTTTTTCTTCATTTAGCTAATCAGATATTCACATCAGTGAGTGTTAGATTTTGAGACTATGAATCCCAATACTAAATGTTTTATATATTCAGAGAAGTGAAAAATAATAATTATTATGCTTCCTCTGTGCTAAATACTGTTTTAAAACCAACTGGAATCCCCCCTCACAACAATCCTAAGATGTAGGTACTCTTTGCACCTATTTTACAGCCGGACAGACTGAGGCACAGAATGATTAAATTATTCATGGTCACACAGCTGGTAAGGCACAGATACAGGATTTAAAATCAAGTCTGTTTTTGTGAGAGTCCACATTCCCAACCCCTGTAACGAAAGCGTGTGATCCCTACTATTTGCTATATACCCATTTACTTGCTTTGTGGAAAGAAAGGGAGTGAGGGAAGAGGAGGGAAAGGGAGGGAGGGAAAGAGGGAAAGAAGGCGGAATGGAGGGAGGCAGGAGAATTGTCAAAATTCTGCCAGCTTGTTGATACTTTTTGTTATTTCTTATAATAAGGTTGAAATTAAGGACTTGTAGAGATTTACCTGGAATAAATAATTTTAAATTTCCTTAAGGGAAGTCTCTGGTAATATTATCAGACGGAGACAGCAAGTGAATTTCTGTTTAATTCTATTCATAATTAAAATGCTATATCAGGCTCATATTTGGAACAGACACAGTTCTGGTAATTCTCATAGTAATGATTCTACATTTTCTTAAATTTGTTATCATTTTTCTCACCCTCAACACTCTCGGCTTATTTAATTTTAGTACCTACTCTTTTTCTAAAGTCCATACATTTTAGTTAGGCTTAAATCATAGGAAAATTGAAGAAAGTTTAGAGCCTGTAACAGAAGGAAACCACCCCCTTCCCACCCCGAGAGCCCAGCTCTGTCCATTTCTATCAGAGCTACACCACCAAGAATGGAGGAATTATTCTGATTGGTCAGATTTATGACACATTCTGTTACATAGGGTGACTGTATTCGTTTCGAGGTACAGAGCAGCAGTTTCACATTTCTTCTTGTCCGTTGCATGGTCCTGTGAAAGCAGGTAAGTGGAGTGAAGGTCCTCAAAACCTAGACCTCAGTCTCTTGTTTCTGTTCCATTCCATTCACCAGGGTGAGTTTAATCCAGCAGAAGAGTGAGCTCTCTGTGTTTCGCGGGATGTTTCCATGCAGATGAGTCAAGTTCCATTTTGAGCCGGAAAATCTTGCATGCTCTCTCATCAACTTCTTCCTTTTCTGAGTATGTACTCAGAAAATGGTAACATGCCCCCAGTAAGCCTTTACCACAGCTCTGACTCAGGGTTATTAGGAAGTAATTCCAAATCTCAGCCATGTTCTGTATTTTAATCAACAGATAATTTGTACTTATAGTTAACATTTACTCTGGATTATTCACGTGTTCTTATGCAGTTGGAACCTATTTCTGTCTTCATGTGCTTAAAGCTAGGATGAGTACGGATTTTAATCAAGATAATTTAGAAATTTTATTAAGTGTTTTTTATGTGGCAGGCACTGTTCTAGGTACTGGTGATAGAGTTTTAAACAGAGTGGTTACAATCCACACTCTAAGAAAGGGTACTTAACATTAAAATTCAAACAGGAAAGATGTACAGAAATCATATGCAAAAAACCAGAGTCAGTTTAATATGCATGGTTGGCATCTTGGGGATAGAAGAAATCTAACACAAGGAGTTTTACAAGACTGTTGATATATAGTCACTTCAGTTGAACTTTGTTTTATTTAAAACAAGCAACTTTTTTTCAAACCAAGTAAAAAAATTATTGACAGTGATTGTGCAACTTTATAGCTCCTTATTTTAGTAGAGAGGGTGCTTTGACTTATGATACGAGGCAATTTCAGTATTTTGATAAACTAACCTGCAGCATTTTAGAAATTAAACTTTTACATTGATGGAAATTCTGATATTTGCCCATCAGTTTTATTTCATGCCTCCAAAATTATATTTTCCAATTTTAAATGAAAAACTGGCATATTATCTGTTGACACTACAGTTCCAAGTTTTATCATAGGAAAAGGTGGGTGAGAGGAATCCCCAGCTCAAAATCCTATCCAAATTTGAATTCTGAAAGTCTTTTTTTCATTGATTAGTAGATGTTGGTATCACATTATTTGCAATGACAGAGGACATTGTCGGGTGGTTATTAGCATTCATTGCAGCACCGTCTTCTGAGAATGTAGTAGTTTTTATTTTAAACCACGTTGTCTCCTCTTGATCCATGACTCCAACTCTAAAAATATCTTGACTCATTCATACATCATACATTCAAGAAATAATTACTGATCGCATATACTATTCCAGATACCAGGCTGGTCACTAGGGAGTCAAAATGACTAAGGCACAGGCTTGGCTGTCAAGGAGACCCCAAGGTAGTGAATCTTTGCTTCTTACTCTTCAAGTGGCATTGATCCCGTGTAATCAGAAGTAATAGGGAATTAAGTAGCATTCATATTGTAATGAAATGTAGATAGAGCAGGGGATTTTCCAAAATCAGGCTTAATCAGAGATAGGGCAGAAATGTTCTTTGGGATTTTTCCTTCATGAGCATTGTTAACTATCCTTGAGATGCAATAATAGAAGTCACTGAGTAATTTATCAATTTGGTTTCCTATGGGAACCAAGATGAAGGACGTTTTCTCCTTTAGTCATTGACTTTCTACAGAGATAGCGAAGGTGCTTCAACTTTCCCAGACAAGAAATCACCAGTAAACAGCAGTGATGGTAGAGGTGGTTTATTTACTACCATGGGGTTGAGAATATTAGTGAGCTGCATTTTGACCACTTGTCAAACATTTTGACATCTTGGAACAGAAAGTGTTATTTAAATATAAAAAGCATTTTCTGTTGAATTGCTGTTAGTCATCCCTATGAGGAAATGACCTATGAAGTAATAGATCGGGAATAAGATTGATTTCTGCTAAAGGGTCCTTAAAGTAGCTACATGTTTCAATTTGTGGGTTTTTATCAACCATTTGTAAGTTACCACAGTAAAAACCCCATGTAAAAAGCTATCTGAACTTACTTTCCAGCATTCTTTCCTGGGCTTTCTCTATCTTTCCCCTTCTCCCTCTCTCTCAGATCAGAAGGAGAGCAATGGGTCTGAAGCTTTAGCGAGAATCAGTAGGCTTGTCAAAACAATGATTTCCGGAGCCTCCGCTGGGAATTTGCATTTCTAACAAGTTTCTCGGAGAAACTTCTGCTGCTGTTACTTATTTGATGAACTACTGCTCAAGTAAAAGGAATGGGAATTTAGGAAGTAGAAAGATGGAGAGCTATGAAAAGCTGAAGTCAGCCTCTGATCTTCTTCACCAAGCTGCCCAAGCTATTGGGAAGATCATCACTAGTGCCCCAGGGAAGCGTATTGAAAGTCACACCGATTAGAATGGGCATCATCAGAAAATCTACAAGCAACAAATGCTGGAGAGGGTGTGGAGAAAAGGGAACCCTCTTGCACTGTTGGTGGGAGTGTAAATTGATACTATGGAGAACACTATGGAGAACAGTATGGAGGTTCCTTAAAAAACTAAAGATAGAATTACCATATGACCCAGCAATCCCACTACTGGCACATACCCAGAGAAAACCAGAATTCAAAAAGACACATGCACCCCAATGTTCATTGCAGCACTATTTACAATAGCCAGGTCACGGAAGCAACGTAAATGCCCATTGACAGACGAATGGATAAAAAAGACGTAGTACATACATAAAATGGAATGAACTTGGGTCATTTGTAGAGACGTGGATGGACCTAGAGACTGTCATACAGAGTGAAGTAAGTCAGAAAGAGAAAAACAAATATCGTATATTAACACATATATGTAGAATCTAGAAAAATGTTACAGATGAGCCGGTTTGCAAGGCAGAAATAGACATAGATGTAGAGAAGAAACGTATGGACACCACCGGGGGAAAGCAGGGCAAGGGTGGTGGTGGTGGGATGAATTGGGAGATTGGGATTGACATGTATACAGTAATATGTATAAAATAGATAACTAATAAGAACTTGCTGTATAAATAAATAAATTCATTTAATTTAATTAAAAAAAAAAGTAATCGGCCCTCCTCTGAGTAAGTGATTGGCCGAGGGCATCATGTAGAACACTCTTGACTGTCCTACTCTTAAGCCCAGCTTTGCAGTGAATGAGCCATTTAACCTCTCTTTACCCCAGTCTTTCTCAGATTCAAAATAGTAACAGGAATTTCCCTTCCCTCTTGTTAAAAAACAAGACAAAACAAAAATGCAAATCCTGATGGTGCTTTCCCTTTGTGGAAAATTCTTTGGATTTATCCATCTATTTCTCTGATGTAGTAAAGAGGAAATTTAGCCAAATTTCTCTCTGTCCATAAAGATTTTAGGCTTCTAAGCTTAACTCTTTAGCGAAAACTCCCAAATGCCTGCTCTCCACTGCCTGGGGCTAGACATTTCCTTGATTCTGTCTAAGACGTGGGGAGCCACAAGGGAACAAGTACTTAAAGAGACTCTAAAAAGCCCTATCTATTCTGCACCCCCTTCACCACCAGCAGCTCTCCAGTTTATCCACTGCTCTTCTCACTCTTCCCACACCAGGAACACCAGCCTCTTACCTTGTACTTTCAGCACTCAACGTCCTCCCATCCAAAGGCCCTTGCATGTACGATTTCATCTTCCGGGAATGTTCTAGAAAAGCAGTCCATACACACATAAACAGAATATGATACTAGAGGTTATGATAACAGGATATGACTACCTTCCAGTTTCTGGTCAAATGTCACCACATCAGTGAGACCTTGATCATCCTATAAAAAACAACTGTTGTGCATCCCCATGCAGGTGCACACATTAACCTACACATGCTCCATTCCATCTCTGATATATTTTTCTCCATATGTTTGTTCCCATCTGCCAAACAATATATCAATATTTTGGTATTGGTTTATTTTCTCTCTCTTCCCTAGGTGGAAGGCAAATTCCGTGCAGGTAGAGTCATGGTTTTTTCACTGCAGAACCTACAACCATCATTGGCACATAAGAGTCGCTCAGTAAATATTTCTAGAGTGAAAAAAGGAAAGGTGATATATCCTTACGTTAGATTATCCAGTGCAAATTTTGGTATCTTTTGCATTACTTGCTCAAATGATCTTATACTCCAGTCATGCTTACCTATTGGCAGTTCTTTAGAACCACCATTGCTCTTTATGCCCTCTCGTCTTTTTTAAAATTTAATTTTATTTTTTTAACATCTTTATTGGAGTATAATTGCTTTACAATGGTGTGTTAGTTTCTGCTTTATAACAAAGTGAATCAGCTATATATATGCATATATCCCCATATCTCTTCCCTCTTGCGTCTCCCTCCCACCCTCCCTATCCCACCCCTCTAAGTGGTCACAGGACATATATACACTGACTACCAAATGTGAAATAGATAGCTAGTGGGAAGCAGCCACATAGCACAGGGAGATCAGCTCTGTGGTTTGTGCCCTCTTGCTTTTTAAATCTTGCTGTAGCCTCTGCCTAGAATGTTCATTTCTGAAACTTTTTTGTTGTCTTTCACACTTCTACATTTCCTTCAAAACACAAATCAGGTGTCCTGTTCTTCAAAAATATTTCATGATAAACTCGTTCTTTCTCTGTGTCCTCCTTCCCACCCTGGCACCCTATCCTGGCACATATCTACTCATTATGTTATACTATTCTGTCCAGTTGAAACCCCTCCCAGCTTTACCAGAGACCACTTGAAAGCAGGGACTGCTTCTGACATCCAAAGCACAATGCCCCAATGCCTGGCATATGACAGCTACTCATAAATGATTTATAAATGAACAACAAGCCACCTTATTCTTTTTCTTATCATAAGAAGCTACGCTTCATTGCTTTAAACTTCTAAAATTGCCCTGAGGGATATAGTAATAATGAGTGTTCCTGAAAATCAGGAGAATGGGCACTTACGATAAGTAGCTTGAAGATCAGCCAAGTGAAAACTGGAGTAGCTCCCAAACGAGGAAGAGGAGTGAGGCATTCAAGCTTCTTTAGGAGTAGCAAGTAGCAGCGATGCTGGTGTTCACACTGCCATGAAGAAAACCACTGCCGTGTGAAGCTCCTGACACGAGTAAATATGTAGTGCCTCTGAGGTATGTGACAGTATGTGATAGTAGATCATGACAAAACTCTTCAGCAACCTTGTTTCTGGGTTTTACCTCATCCAGCATCACTTGGTGTACGTTGAGGTAATGCACAAATTTTACTAGGTAGTTAGTCTAGGAATTATTCCTCTAGGGTAGAAAGATGCTATGTTACTCCAATCGTGTTGCTATAACAAAATACCACCAACTGGGTAGATTATAACAACAGCAATTATTGCTCACAGTTCTGGAGGCTGGGAAGTCCAAGGCTGAGGTGCTAGCATGTTTGCCTTCTGGTGAGGACCTTCTTCCTGGTTCATAAGCTGACACCAACTCCCTGTGTCCTCACATGGTAGAAAGGGCAGGGGATCTTTCTGGAGCCTCTTTTATAAGGCATTAATGTCATTCATGATGGTTCCATTGTTACGACTCAAGCGCTTCCCAAAGGTCCACCTACTAATACTATCACATTGGGCATTAGGGTTTCAACATAGGAATTTCAACATAGGAATTCAATGTATAGAACATTCAGACCATAGCAGATACTTGGGACTCGAAGCTTGTTCTAAACTTTATAGCCGGGAAGACTCTGTGAAGCTAGTATGTGTGGCTGAGTCATGAATGTTTGAAGATGATAAAAGACCCATCCCAGCAGAAAAATCCTACACACAACTGAGAAACCACTGGGCATTGTGAATGAGTGTATGCCTTGGCAGAAAGATTTTACAGCTGTTCCTCCTCACATCTGTGAATTATGCATGATATTGCAAGAGGACTTTTAAAATATGAGCAATTTGGAGCAAAAATGACAGAAAAGAGAAGTGCAAAGGAACAAGGTGAGTGAGTATTGAAAAGCAGAAGTGGTATATTGGTAGGCCTGGAAATCAACTGTGAGTAATTTAAGTTGATTAAATGTAGCATAGAAAATGTACAAGAAAAGGTTGAGGGGATCAAATTAACAGGCAAAAGAAACAATTTTCTCAACAGTAACATTTTTGGCAGATCAAAGTGAAAGCAGTCCATAAGAGATTGAGAAAATGAGTCTATTTTCTCATTCCTTTGTCATGTGACCAAGGAATAAAATAATTCCTTGGTCACATGACTAGATCTAAGGTGAAAATTAGAAGTTTATCTCCATATAAGGAGGCAGTCATTCTCAGGAAATAACATTTAATTTGAACAAGAAAGAGGAGATCAGAGGCATGAACCAAGAGATAAGAACTTGTCTCACTTATTCGTAAACTATGGGGCCCAACTGTCGAACAAGAATCAGTATCGAGGCTGCAGAGAACAAAGTTGTATTTGGGGTCTTAATAATTGCAATCCTGGAGAGACAGATTCAGGTAAAACCCAAAGATGTTTTGTGGAAGAGAAAGAGTCAGGGACTTATAAAGATAAAAGGTACAAGGTTGTTAAAGCTGTCTGGCAGGCATTATGATTGACTCTGACGCAGGAAAGGAAATATTTGTCCTTAAGGGATTCTCTGTCACAAGTTATTTTAGGGTAAGGGTCCGATAAGTATCTTGAGTTTCTGGAACGTGGGCAGATGCTCTGGATGCCTGTGTCAAAGCAATAGGTAGTCAAAGTTCAGATTCCATCTCGGCTGAGATGTGCCTAAGTCACACTTCCTCAGTGGCTTCCTCAGAGGCTCCATTTGAGAAAGCTCTCCCTACCAATAATGACTCCATTTCTATTTTCCTTTCACACAACTTACCTTCACTCCTCAGATTTGTTGGGAACTGATAAGCATATTCTCACCGTAGTACTTGTTGTCGCTCACTTGCATTAGAGTGTACCATATCCAACATCAATAACTGATAATATTGAGTTTTGTTGTATTTTTCTCAAATTCAGAGTTATTTATTTTAAAGCATCAGTAAGCAAACTATGGCCTACAGGTCAAATCTATTGGGCTAAGAATGGTTACTGCATTTTGAAAAGGTTGTAAGAAAAGAAAAAAGGAAAAAAAGGAAGAATATGTGTTCGAGACCTATGTAGGTCATAAAGACAAAAATATGTATTACCTGGAGGGCTTAAATTTAAGGGGATAAAGTTGATATGCACATTCATTATATATATATGAATATAATAAATATATTATGAATAACAACTGAACATAATAAATGTATATACTGAATGCGAAGGTTTATATAGACACAGTTAATTATAAGAGAACAATTTTGTCTTACACATTGTAGAATTTCACACCCTAAAGGGTGGATTTCTAGATAAGAGAAAGAGAAGATATATATTTACCAGTTTATAGTTCATTGAGGACAAGAAGGAAGAGGATTGAGGCAAGTTCACTTCATTTTTGCAATTACAACATTACAGAGGAAAATGAAGTAAAAAATGTGAAACAGAAGCCTGATTGTGGAAGATGCATGAAGGGAATGAATAAGGCAATGAAAGGGTATAAACTGCTTTGAGAGCTCTGATACCAGGAGGAAAGTGGAAAGTAGTAATGTATGTCCCTGCAGGTATTTGTAGATTGTCTTACACTCTGAGATTTCTCTGCTGCTGCCCCTCCCCTAAACAAGTGTCAGAGAGGATTGGAGCTCTAGCTTCACAGCGCTTGCTGAATTTTCAAGAGAAACATTGCACAGATAGACCCACAAACATACTTAAATAGATATCCACAGCTCTGTTGGATGTGTAGTATTTAGCTTCTTCGGTCTGTGTGTGAAACACTTCTAACGTGCTTCCCCTACTCCAATGGCCACAGGGCCACCAGTTTTCAACCTGTTTTCTCTGTCCTGTTAAACACACCTCTTTTTCTAGCAGCTGAATGGGAAGGGAGACCCCCCCCCCCGCTTCAGTTGTTATCTTCCTCGAAACTGTTCATTCTAAACGAATTCTCACATTTCCCTTCTGAATCTATCTACCATCTCCCTCTATGTCTAAACTCCTCCTGATAGCCAAATTTATTGAGCGCTTAAATGTATACCAATTACCCTTTGTCAGTGGCGTTTAACCCTCACACATATTATCCACATTACACAGGCAAATATTGAGACTTAGAGAAAGTAAGAAACTTGCCAAAAGTTGCACACTTAACAAGTGACATGTCTAGGATTCAGGCACAAAAGGTTTGAGCCCAGAGGCCATGCTCTTAATCGTGAAGTTAAGCCCTCTGGGAAGAAGTTAACACCTGTTCAAGGGAAATGGAGGGTCCATACCAGCTCCCTTATTTATACTAGCCGCCAGAGGGGAAAGTTTAACAGAAAAGTGTTCCCATTTAATTTTTCTATTTCTTTAACCATTGAATTAAACAATAACACATCCTTCTTAAATGTACTCTCTCTTTGATTCAAGCTTTCTGATTATTTCAGAAACTTCAGTGAATAGTTTATATCTTCATAAATTTTTTCTTTAATTTCAGAACTTTGTGAGAAGGAAAATGTTATTTTCTTTTAAGTGATTAGATAATTTTATAATATTCTATGCTAAAAAGTATACTTATATAGTATAGTATATATAAAATTCTATGTATTTAATGTATACTTTTGTTAAAGCATTATAAAATAACAACTGAATTGTACTCAAATAAATACATCATTATTCCTCAACATTGACTTGATGTGCACTATAGTTCATATTTTTTTCTGATTAGTTCAGAGTTATCAAATTAGAGAATTATCATTTTGAGACTGGTTTTTACTAACTCTAACTTCCATGTTCCTAATGAATAAACTAAGCTTTATTTATCCTTAATATTTTCTGACCTCTTCACTTCAACTGAAATCTCGATTGTTTCAAATGATTCCCTTACCATGTCCACCACAAATTTAGCTTTCTCTTTCTCTCGTATAAGAAGAGCCAGCCTGCTTCTTACATTTATGCCACTTTCTGTTTATTATTCTATAACCTCTGTATTCCCCTAATTTTAACTTACTGTTAGGAAGTAAAGTTGGCCCTCTGTCTATTCAAACCACTCCTGTATCCTCCAGAACCAGTGCCCACTTATACTTTGCTGAACGAGGTCAACTACAGTTCACCAAGCTTACCATTTTTAAATTTTAATTAATTTTAAAATAATTAATTTTATTGAAGTATAGTTGATTTACAGTGTGTTAGTTTTACGTGTACAGCAAAGTGATTCAGTTATACATATACATATGTCTATTCTTTTTCAGATTCTTTGCTCATATAGGTTCTCATAGACCAAGCTTACCAATTTTATACTTTCATTGCCTGTCTTCATCTGTGCCATGACCTCATTTCTCATTCACATCTCAAAATTAAACTTTCAGAACTCTATTGCAACAACGATCAGTGGTCTAATGAACTTGTATAAGATGACCAGAAGTTGAAATATTGTAAGCATTAGTAATATAAAAGTCCAACTACTGTCTGTTCTGCAAATGAATATGTTTCATACTAAATATATGTTTAATACGAAAAGTTTCACCATGGTAGTGTGAGTCTTTCCAAAATTTATTACATTCCTATTATATGCCAAGCACTGACTTACTCTTTGATTTCATTTTTCCCCGCATTTTGTTTTCCAAACACAGAATGACAACTTGGTGAAAAAAACCCTGTGGTATATACCAAATACCAAGCTATGCATCCTCTGCCCATCCTCATTTGTGTATTCCCACTCATCCCATCATAATTAGATTCTGCCACTTTTCTCCTCAGCCCTGTAATCGTCTCATGTCTACTCGCTTCCCACCTCTTCCCCATCTTTTAATCTCAAATACAGTTCACACATACAGAACGTCACCTGAATGATGTTCATTACTGATGGCTGCTTGCTTTCTTAAGAATGCTTAAAAGATGCAGTGTTGGAAGAGAAAACTGTCACCACCTGCCTACTTGTGCCCAAAGTCTCAGAGGCTGAAACTTCTGCTTTCATAAATGGGGAGGCCCAGCACAGAAGTGAAATGAAGAAGTGCCATAAAAGAGCTTATGAGCCTTTTAAAGACTCCCCAGGAAATATACACACACACATACATGTACACAAGATGTTCAGTGTGATTTCAGAGAAATTCTCAGACACCTCATATGTCTTGAACACTGGGTAAGAGCTCTGCTTCCAGACATTCTAAAATTTACTCTTGAATAATGCAACCCAGAGAGCTGTGTACTTGGACCAAATTACTTATATCCTTTATAGTATTATTTCTGGCAAATTACCCCATCCGCTTTTGGCTTGCATAACAGACAATTACAAGAATTTCTTTTCTATCTATTGGTAGACGTCGTCTTCCATCACATCCTTTATACAAAGACTATATAAATGCACATAATGTCTTACATATTATTTCACAGTGTTAACAGATACTTGGTGTCCAATGTAGAATAACATGAACTATGGGCTAATAATGTTCTATAAAGAATAAAGTAGTTCTTTGTAAACTAGACTGTTTATATATTTCATACACACTCTGTTTCCCAGTTATTCTCTCTTATCGCTTAATAACTTCTTTTGATGTCTTTTCTATATCATTTGTACTAAAGTGAAACAAAGCAAGATGTTTTTGATTGCTCCATACCTGGACAAAAGTGTTAGAATGGAAGCCTAGAGGCTGCTATGGTGGTAGCAGTCATAATGAAAATGAGAGAACCCCTAAATGGATGTGGTTTTCCTGCTTCAATTACCTGGAGATTGTTTTCCAGTGCTGACACCAGGATGTTCTGAATTTTGCTTTAGTGAAAGGAATTAGTGTTTCCTCTACAGTTTTAATTATAATTTTGTTTCCTCTAAAATTGCTATGTAATTTCATTGACCATTGAATTAATACAAAGTGAACTCCTTGGCCTGGCCCTCCAGGCACTTTAACTGTTCTAACCTATCACTGCGGCTCCATCACCTCCCCTTCTCCTACACGTGGGCCTGTGCTGCCATCAAACTGCACAAACCTCTCTTCTCTCAAGTGCTGGGGAGTTTTCTAATCTCTGTGTCACTTTTCATTCTGCTGATTATGTCAGGAATTGGATTTCCTTAGATGCGATGCATATTAAATCTACTTTACATGTATAACATGCTTATATAGTTAATAAATTTGACAAAAAATTATTAAATGATACCTAATGATGACTACGTCAGAAAACCATATATATATATATGCTTTTTCATATATATTTATGTCTTTCAACACTAACCTCACCCTCTACATTCTCATAATACTTAAAATATGCTTGCTTTATGTTTTCCAGGCCATTGCATGTGGTACTCTCTTTGCCTGGAGTTGTCTCCTTCCTCCGTTCTTCTACTTGCCACCACTTCCCCATGTAATGACCCGATCTGGAGAAGACTTGTTTCTGCCCCTCTTATGGGTTTCCTTAGTACCCTATTCTAAGCTCTATTAATTCACACTGCATTGTAACTCCCTGTGCATTGTCTTACTTCATCATTGTGTCTCCCCAATGCCTATACAGCACCTAACGTTTGGAAAGCACTCAAATAAATGAAAGTCGGTGACATTGAAATACATGTATAACTGCTTTAGAAGAGTTAAATGATAATTGTTATCGAAAGCCATAAAGATACTTACGCCTTTGACCCAGTAATCCAGGCGTCAAAAATTCAAATGCTTTCAGGGTCAAGCAAGTAATCTAAATGTGCAATGTTGGCCTGGGGGAAGGCAATGGGGAATACAGGTTACTGTACTTGCCTCACCTAAACACATTCAGATTTACACTTTTATAAATACTGTCGACACAAACCACACAAACCGTAACCCCTGTCTCATTCTAAAGAAACAATTCTGTAGAGGAAAAAAAATATTCATAATAATGTTATTTGTGAATCTGTCTGTAATAAGGAAAAAAATGAAGAGAAATAGGTAGTAATAGGGATCTGATTAAATTAAATATAGATTGTATCCATTAAATATCATGTATTCTTTAACATGAAAATAATCCCCCAATCGTAATACATGAAAAATGCTTTCGTTATTGGAAATAGTGAAGGAATAACACAAAACCCTGTGTTTCCTATAATTGCAACCATGTAAAAATGTACATCCTTGTTTAAAAAAAAAGTATTATGCAAAATGAAGATAACTATGTTAGGGTGCTTAGAATAGAAATGATTTTTTTAAAGTTCAGCATTTAATAATGCCGTCATTTTTCCAATCCCAGTCTCTGGAGAAAACTTTGGCAATATCTCTTGGAGTCTTAGAAGTTGACACCTAGCAAGCAGAACCAGGATACTTTGGGTAAAAGCTGAAGAATATGAATTGTGGGCTGAGCTACAAATAACCTTGTCATAGCAACCTCCAAAGATTTCATAGAAAAGGCATGACTTGGATTTCTCTGTTTTTTTTTTTTTTAAGGAAAATGACTAACAAGATCCCTTTTGAAACAGTTCCGATACAGTGAGGGATAAGATACAATAAGTTTGATAAAGAGTTTTGTTGAGAAATTGGGATAAACTGGCATAACCTTGAGATCAGAAGTGAGGCTCCCTAGTGTAGCCTTAACACATTGTTTTGTGTGTGTATTGATTAGTTCTCAGTGACGTAACACTTCTGTGATGCCAGTCTGCCTTCCCTGCAGATAATAATTATTTATTTAATAATAAACTATTAAGAACAATATAATAATTCTATAATGATAATAATGGTTATTATAAGTAAAGAAGTTCAATTCTCCTTGTTAAGAGACATTTAATATATTTCTCTGATTCTTTATAAAGGCTTGATTATCTGTTCTCAGGGTTCTTCTGTGATACTATATATAACCGCCTGGAAACAGGACTGTGGAAATACTGATAGTATCAATGGAAATCATTGTAACTCCTTCCTTGGAAAGGGCGTGTTCCATCAGTCTCATTGCCTCATTTGTTAAGCTGAATCGCCATCCTAAGTGACAGATCTTTTCAGTGTCCAAACTTCCTGCAAGGATTTATGTATTAACCCCATTCTGTTTGAGTTTAGATCAGGAGTGTCCCTTAGGTTATTTTATGAACCCAGGTTTCCTGTAGTTTGCAAAAGCTGGCCCAGCCCACTGGCAGAAAATCTACTTCTGGTAGCATAGTCCTGTGGTAACAACTTTGGTATCTTGCACAAATAAGCAGCCTTGATATAGGTCCATGTGGTTAAGGAGGAAGACATTGTTAGTAATTACTTTTATGGGGGAAATTCTAGTTAGCAATTTTTTTCCAGTTCGAGGTAAACATGTCAATCTGGGCTTATCAAAAATAGCAATATATCCAAAGTATCATTCTCAGACTACACACAAACTTTTGACTCTAGCTTTCTGTGTAACATTAGAAAAACAAACACACAAAAAGGCGTAGTCAAATCACCTATTACCTCAAAATAAGGAGCTGTGTGGCAGCATCAGGAAGCATAATGAGTTAAGCCAGAATTCACAAGTAGCAGGGCTGTGTGTGAAACCCCTGCAGTTCAGGCCTTATCTTTGAAACTGGCATCTGATTGTCCTTACAAGTAACACCCGTTCACTCAGTTTTTGAAACAATCAAATATATACCATAAATATCATGGTTCTGCTAACACCTTTTGATGTTTTCTGAAGCCACTGGTAGAACTAACCTTTTTAACCATCTGCTGAGGACAGAAGTCATGTTATAAGTCAAATGGAACTTTGAGTTCTATTTACATTTCTGAACATTTGACCACAAAATTAAGCCTCAGATTCTTAAAAGAAGAATTCAGTCTTCTGTGCAGGTGGAATCTGTCCACTCGTTCATTCAACATTTACTGAGCTGCTGCTTCATGTAGAATGTACAAGTGGGTTAAAAAATGTTTGAGGAGATTACTGTCTCGGTAGCCATCCAACTAATCATCACTCATGCTGAAGTTTTGAATGAGCAAAAAAAAAAGAGTTGAACCAATATGTGTTAAATTTTGCACACAAATAGCCCTAGGGAGCACAAAAGGGAAGACTTTTTCCATTGAAAAAATGTATGACTTTTCTGAATAAATTAGTATGTATCTTAATCATCTATGTTTCAAATGAGGAAAAAGTTAATTTAACAGAATCATTCTGTAAAACCCCTACTGCTTTGAATCATATGAAAACTTGTTGCTAATTTGAGGCTTTCAAATTTAAAGTCATAAGATAAGTTGATCAATCAATAACCTTGAAATTTAGGAAAGTGACTGACATGGGCTAGCCAGGACATTTTTTGCAGTAATTTGATTTATAACTCTGCCCTAATCACTCTTAAAAATCAGCTAGACAGTAAAAAGTTCTCTACCTTCAAACCTCTTGATGAAGTTTTGCAGATTAATCTGAATGAGTTTAAAATGTGAAGAAAGGATGGAGAGAATCTAAATTTAGTTTCTCTGGATAGCCACATGCAAAAGAATGAGACTAGACCACTATCTTATACCATACATAGATATCAACTTAAAATGGATTAGAGACTCCAATGTAGGACCTGAAACAATAAAACTCCTAGAAGAAAACATAGGCAGTATTCGCTTTGACTTTGGTTTTAGCAATATCTTTCTGCATATGTCTCCTCAGGCAAGGAGACAAAAGCATAACTAAACAAATGGCACTATTATCAAACTAAAAAGCTTCTGTACAACAAAGGAAACATCAACAAAATGAAAACCTACCAAATGGGAGAAGATATTTGCAAATCATGTATTTAATATCCAAAATATATAAAGAATTCATGCAACTCAACAACAGAAAAGCTAACAATCCAATAAAAAAATGAGCAGAGAAACTGAATAGATATTTTTCCAAAGAAGTTATATAGATGGACAACAAGCACATGAAAAATGTTCAACATCACTAATTATCAGGGAAATGTAAATCAAAACCACAGGGAGATATCACTTCACACCCATTAGAATAGCTATTATCAAAAAGACAAGAAATAACAAGTGTTGGAGAGGAAGTGAAGAAAGTGGAACCCTTGTGCACTTTTGGTGGGAACGTAAATTAGTGCAGCCACTATGGTAAATGACATGGAGATACCTCAAAAAATTAAGAATAGAACTATCATATGATCTATCTATTCCCCTTGTGGGTATTTATCCAAGGAATACAAAAACACTAATCTGAAAAGATATATGCCCCCCTGTGTTCATCACAGCATTATTTAGAATAGACAAGATATGGAGACAACCTAAGTGTCCACTGATGGATGAATGGATAAAGAAGATACACACACACTTACAATGGAATAATAGCTATGAAAAGATGAAATCTTGGCATATGGGACAACATGGATGGACCTTGTGGGTATTATGTTAAGTGAAATCAATCAGATGGAGAAAGACCAATACCATAGGATTTAACTCATATGTGGCATATAAAAACAAGCAAAACAAAACGAATGAACAAACCAAACTGAAACAGATACAGAGAACAGAGTAGTGGTTACCAGAGGATAAGGGGGTGGAGGGAGGGCAAGATGAGTAAAGGGGGTCAACAATATGATGACAGATGACAACTAACATTTTGGTGGTGATCACACCGTAGTGTATATAAATGTCAAAATATAATATTATACACATGAAACGTATGTGTTATAAACCCATGAAAATATAAAAAACTAAAAATTGAATAAATGAATTTACTTTAATTAACTTATGAAACAGCAACATACTTTGCCCAATTTACTTAGCTTCAGAATTTTCATTTGTACAATTTGAACCAGAAGAAGTACCTTTATTCGTCTTTTTTTTCTCCTAAAATTGTAAGACTAAATTGTTATTACAATGTCTTCATAAAATTATTAATAGAATGCTTTCATAATTATCTCACATAAATATTTAGATAAATAGCTATGTAATAGCTGAATTTTTTCAAACTGTTAAAGTATTATTTCTACAGGTATATTTCAAGGTAAGAAGGATTAAGCTGCACAGATATAATGTTTAATGATATTTCTCAAGTGATAAGAACTTACTATGAGAAGCATGTAATATGTTAGTACCCTCATTATGGAGTTCAGATTCTCTCTTCAGCAGAAAATGCTCAGGGCATATGTGAGTGATGATTTTTTTTTTTCTATGCCTATATTCCTATAGCATTTCTTATCATGATCTCATTGTGTAACTGCATTTAAAGTGTGCTCTTAGGGACTTCCCTGGTGGCGCAGTGGTTAAGAATTCACCTGCCAGTGCAGGGGACACGGGCTCGAGCCCTGGTCCAGGAAGACCCCACATGCCATGGAGCAGCAAAGCCCGTGCGCCACAATTACTGAGCCTGCGCTCTAGAGCCCGCGAGCCACAACTACTGAGCCCGTGTGCCACAACTACTGAAGCCCACGCACCTAGAGCCGGTGCTCTGCAACAAGAGAAGGCACCACAATGAGAAGCCCGCGCACCGCAATGAAGAGTAACCCCCGCTCCCTGCAACTAGACAAAGTCCGCTTGTAGCAACGAAGACCCAACGCAGCCAAAAATAAATAAATTAAAAAAAAGATGATTCTTTAATAAATAAATAAATAAATAAAGTGTGCTCTTAAGCATCGGCCAATTAAAGAAACTCAACATAAAGACCCAAAGACCCCATCTGAGTTTGTTAAGTGATGCAGTGTTAATAAAAGTGTGGCTCATTGGAATCTAGTGTGTTACAGGATTTTTTGCACACTTAGCTCTTCAACTGATTTGGTTTGGATTCTAGTCAAATTACTTGGCACCTTGGTTAAGTGGGCTTGTGAAAAATACCTGATGTATACAACCACTTCATATGGAGCTAATAGCTATGTGCTTGCTAAGTATTTTGTGAGAAGAAAAGATGAGAGAGCAAAGAAAGCTGGATTTCCTTAAAAGCCCTGAACTGTAACATGTATGTAAAGACTGGGTAATTACTGGGCAGAAACAGGCCTGCCAGTAAAAGCCAAATATATGCAGCTCCCTTCTTTTGCTGAAAATCTGTCCTAGTTTCATGTTAAATTATATATTACAAGAATACTGCATTTTTCTCTAATGATGTTTTTATAATATAGGCGGTATGTTTCTGACCAAAGACTCTACATCCACAATATATGATAAAAGCAAAGGTATAATTATAAAATATCATACTCAACTCATTTAAGTAGTAAAGTATATTCTAAACCTCATAATGGACAAATATAGGCACTGTGAGGTGGTTATATGTCTCTAATATATTTTAAAAAGGTATATATCATGTTCAAACTAATTTCACCTATATCTTAAATTATAAGTATATGAAATGAACACATTAACTTTAATTACCACTTATTTACACTAATATAAGTCTGTTCCCCAACAAGAAAGATGTACATATGTATATGGGTGTTTGTATGAGTTAGATAACTGGCATCTTTTTAAAAACTGTCCAAGAAAGTTTGAAGTAATGAATTTTCATGTAGCATGAGGAGGTAATCAAAATCATTCTCCCATATTTCCTTAATTCTAAGGTGCCATATGTTGTATATGACCTTAAGTTAGTGAAACTTTTTTTGGAAAGAAAAAGCAAGTACACCAAATGCGCACATTAGAAGGAAAATTCTGGTTTTATACATTTTATAATGAAAAAAATGAAAATGGAATACATATTTTTATTTACCTTAGAATTAAATTTGAATTTAAGCTTCATTTCTACAGTAACCTTTAGAAATTTTTATTGTGCAGTCTTTCTTGATGATAATTTGTAATTTGCTATGATTGATTTAGAATTTCCAAATTTCCATCCATTTTTAGAATTCAAATTTTTGGCTAAAACCATCAATTATTTGAAATCTTCTCTCAATCTAGACTGTGCATGAGGCCAGTGTCTGAGCTGATCCTCTAGAGAGCTTCATGGAGAGTATAATAAGGGGAGCCCTTGTTGAGTAATTTATAGTTGATTAACATCCTCATGAATTGCTCCCAACTTCATTCATGATTCTGAACACTTGAGATAATTGAAATACCAAAAGAATGAGTATAAAGCTTTTAGGACGAATGGATACTTGAGCCTACTCACAGTCTCTTTGAGGCAGAGGCTCATTTTGTGCATAAGTGTAAAGAAATATATTTTTGGAAAAATAATTCTAGTTCCAGTTAGAAGATGGTGAACTCAGAGATTTCATTTATCACTGCTCAAAGTGTTTAGAGCCATTGAAAACGTTTCCCCGTAGACCTTGACATGATGGACTTCTTTTAATCAGCAATTACAAAAGTCGACCAAGTGCCAGGCATCAGTGAGTAGATTATTGGGCAAAAATCAGTTTTTTCCCCTGGATGCATCCTATCCAAGGACAGACTTCAACAGGCAAGGGAAAGTTTATTCAAAACTATTGCAATTGGAGAGAGAGATTGGACTAAACTCTGCTGAAACAAAAGGTGGGAGAGTTTCTCAGCTCTGGAGTGAGCTAGTGGACTGGTACTGGAGGACATTAGGAGGAGACTGGTTAATGTGATTAGGCCATCTGTGTTTGCTAATCAGCACTTACTGAAGGTAGACTCTTGCCCTCCCACAGAGGATGCGGTGCTATCTTTCTTGATGATTACATTTTGAAAAATGGCTCCCATGTCCTTGAGAAAGACATTCCTGGGTTGTAAATCTGGCAAGATTACTAGAAGAAGATTTACGTGTCAAAGGGGTGAAAAAAGAATTTGCATGTTCTTTAGAGTAAATGTTCTAAAGAAGGGGAGGTCAAGGGCCTACAAGTCAGGAAGAAACCTGTCTAAAGTTTTATTAAGCTGAAAGGAATGTTAAGGCTGTCTTGGTCAATCTAAACCTTGAACACAGGTACAGATGTTTGCCAACTCTAGAGAAAAGCCTACAAGTACGGCAAGCTCCTTTACCTTTAATCTCCCATCCTCCCTAATCTGATTTAGATATTTCACTTGTGTTGTCACAGGCCTACCAATATCACAGAATTTATCAGGTCAAATTGCAATTTTTTGTCTGTTTACTACTCTTGACACTAGACTATAAGGTACCTGAGAACAGGGATCCTGTTTACATTTGTAACCACAGGACCTAATGTAATTCCCCTTACCTCAATTAATGCCTGCTAAAATAAACTGAATTCTCAAAAATTAACAGAAGAGTAGCTGAGATAGGAAATAAGAATGTGGGAATTACAAAAAAATTAAGAGCCTTTAGTTTAGTAAAATGAAGATGGTAAGGGAATATGATCAGAAGCCATATATTCCTAGAAGGTATGAAATTTTCTAGTAAATCCTAGAAAACTAGAAGTTGGCCACGCCCAGTGGAGATAGGAAAGAGGGCTCACATTTAATGTACACTATATGGTAGACACTATGTTAGCATATCAAATTTAATCCTTTATCTGTGAAGAAAGCACTGCAAACCCTATTTTATAAGTAAGAAAACATACCTGGAGTGGCCATATACCACCTACCAAACAGTGAACCAAGATTTAAACACTCACCTTTATGGCCCCAAGTCATAAAGCTATTAAACTCGGCTGCCTTAAACATAAATTATAATAGTTTAAGTTTAGGAGAGAACAATGATCAATACTTTTAACTTTGCATATGAGATGATATCCCTAAGAAGGGATCACCCTCAAAATATAAATAGAATCAATAAGTATCAGATGTATCTTTAAATACTAGAGACAAGCAAGGTTGTAAAGAAAACTGGTGATGTTTGGGGGTACCTTGCAAAACTTTTGAAGGTGGTGTCACCACAAGGAGGCTCTGTCTCTTGGTAGCACCATCAGCTCTGCTTCTGGATTGGATGGATATTGAGATGACATCAGAAGTGCTCTTCTCTTAGAGTGAGGACATTCTCTGATTCTTTAGTAATGAAATACCTTTGATTCTTTGCTTTATCACCAAAAAAGATCGTTTAAAGGAACCACCTTTCTGTTTTTCCAGATACACACTGGGAATGCTATTTACTGACTCTCATTACATGCTGGAGATATGGTGGTAGTCCCCTTACATACCCCAGTATACCGTACAGAAAACAGTAAGGCTTCTGGCATCAGCCCCATATGGTTAAATAAGCTACTTAAAGGAGGATATTCCTGAACTGGAGAGGGATGTCTGGGACAAGAGCAAGCAGGATGGAGAGGATTTAATCAACAATTTAGTTTTATCTGGAAGCCTGATAAAATTCAAATACCCGTGTCTTGCTTACATGGGACTTATTTTTCAACATAATATGGCTTGACAATTTTTCTTAAGAATTTGGGATGAGAAGGAAAAATTAATAATTTAATCTAGTCAATAAAAGGAATATTGATGTTCCTCATATTTCTTTGAAATCCTTTGGTAAATTTCTTGACTTGTCATCTGACTGATTTTTACCCTTTTCTAGAAAAAAAGCATAGCGGGAGGAAGTAAGACCTAGTGCTTTTCTAGTGTACCCCTGGCATTCTTCCAACTCTTCTGGAAAACATCATTCTATCACTTATATTCCTGTAGAATTGTAAGCTGAAATGAAGAACCCTCTTACACAGCCTCTTAGACAAAAGTGTCACGATATTCTTACAAACACCCTATCCAAAGAGACATATTTAAAATAATTATTAGTTCATCATCATGCCCCCACAAGACTGCAGGGTTGCTTCGTAGCAGAATCAGGCACCCTTAACAGGAACATGCATGGGAACAATGGTGAAAAGTGATCGAGATCTTACAAAGGCAAATTCTTTGAATTAAATCTTTGTGAAAAGACATCTTGGGGAAAATGAGTTTTTTAACCTAAGAATTGTTTCCTGAGATTGATACATTATTTCATAGCTAAACATCAACCACTTTCCATAGAATAGATAGAACAATGGAACTTTTAGTCTTTACATAATTTAGGGCACTTACAAAACATTATCAGTGTTAGCTTGAAAATGAATAATATTTCTGTGTCGTCCCATTATCTTTAAAACTGTATAGATATATAAAGAAAGGAAGTTACTTACAAAAATAAATACTACAAATATATTTGATTAACGACATGTTCTATTTTTATGTCATACATAGACTATAAAAAATCGCATTCTTTTAAATTTGAACAAGATATAAGTATATATATATATATGTATACATACATACACACAAACGTGCATTATCTAACTCCCATTTCCAGTGGAAAAAAAAGAAAAGAAAGAGCCTACAAAGCATTGTCGCTTTGGGTCTCCTAGATTGACTAATTTTTGACTAGTTTGATTGAATGGGCTGATTTGATACTACAATACCTGTAAAGGCACTAACTTGCTTCTATTAGTAAATGGAAGAAAATCCAGTACGTATGGGCTCTCTTGATGCAATATGTAAACAGCCAGCAAGTTCCAAGAGTAAGCTGAACACCCTGGCAGAAGACCTCAACTTTGACCCTAGTCCCATCTCTGGCTTGGACAATTCACTTAACCACCATAGACCTCATATTCCTCATCTATAAAAGGAGGCCTCCAAGATTATTTTCAGCTCTAAAATTCCTAAAGTTCATGTCCATCAACTGTAAGTAGCATCATTCTTTTTTCTCATATAAAAATTGTTTTACTGCATTGGTCATTTGAATAATGTCTATGTAAATATGAGAAGTAGCAGGCTTGTTCGCCAATACATTCACGTATCAGGCAGAAAATTTTCAATGCTGGCTTTTTCTTTGTTTGCTTTTTCTTCATGTCTGATTCCATGTTGCAGAGCTGATTTTTAGTTTCTGGAAGTTAAAAACATGCAGGTGCAGATATAGTATGCTGCAGCCATTTATATCACCAGCCATAATGTTTTACAACAACTGGCTTTTTTGCATGGTCTTTAGAAGAGGGTTAGATGAGCGCTTCTGTTTTCCTTTTCTTGAGAAGTTTTATAACACCACCAAAAGGTCATCTTTAAAATGTCAGACAAGATTAACAACAAAATCTTGGAAGACAGCCAGTCCACCAAGGAAACAAACCCAAAGGACTATTTACAGATGCAAACCTTAAATAAGCAACAGAACCCGAGAGTGGGGTGAGGGCAGGGGAGAGAAATACTTTGTAGCCAAGAAATACTTTCAAGAGATGCCTCAGGGCATTGAACTGTTGGAAACCAGTAGCGGTAAACAAACCTGGCCCCCAGCAATTGCTAAAGGCACATTCATGAGGAAGTTGGAAGCAAGAAGTCTAAGATCCTGAGTGAGAGAAGCAGAATCATGAGCCACACCCACACTGGGTTCTATATGCTGTTGTTAAAACAAAGAGAAGTTGATGTAAATATTTTAATTGCAAGGAATTGAAAAAGTGGTTTTCAATCCCACTAGTTGATGCCAGGCCAGGTTTTTGATTATACAACTGAGGATGTAGGTCTATAGTCCTGACAACTGAGTAGTAGAGAAGATGCTGTTTTCTTCCCACAAAAATACCACTTCTGGGCTTCCCTGGTGGCGCAGTGGTTGAGAGTCCGCCTGGCAATGCAGGGGACACGGGTTCGTGCCCCGGTCCGGGAAGATTCCACATGCCGCGGAGTGGCTAGGCCCGTGAGCCATGGCCGCTGAGCCTGCGCGTCCGGACCCTGTGCTCTGCAACGGGAGAGGCCACAACAGTGAGAGGCCCGTGTACCGCAAAACAAACAAACAAACAAACAAAACCCAACCACTTCTACTAACAATTCTAAAGGGAGAGAAAGCCTTTAACAGAGAACACATTGAAGGAGAGTCACAGTTATTTAAAACCAGAAACTTAAATATTGATGTAAGAAGCAAGTAGGTTTAGGAAGAGAGCAAGTTACAGAAATTGATAAAATCTTTGCACTTTTAGTTGAAATTTTTTAAAATTATAGACAGAAATGGAGACTTCTCTGCAATTTGTATTTTATCCAGTATTCAACTAAGTGGCCTATTAGTTTAGTAGGATGAAAACTATCTTGCTGGCAAATGTGGAAACTAATACTGAAACAAAAATATAAGGCAGAGACATATTTTTGTAGCAAAGGATTTCAGCAGCTTTGTCAAGGTTGACACCAGAATCATATTATAGTTATACTTAATATAAATGTTAGATTATGAAATACATAAATGTATATTCAGGAGAAATAGTCAATAAATTGTACATAACATACTACAGTTGTAAATGTTAGGTTCTTTTCAATGAATACTTTATAGTGTTTTTGCGATCTTTTTAAAGAGCCTAGATTTTAAATAAATACTATTTCAAATTTGGGGAACGAGAAGTTTAAAATAAGATGAACCAGATTTCTACAATGCATTTTCTGATGCTCAAAGTGGGCAGACTACAAAATGGAGCATGGCTGAGGCCATGTGGTAATCAGTGTGTTCCTTGCACTGTTTGAATTATATTATACATCCGTAATATGCAGGGGCACAGATCACTCATAGGTTATGCTTTTTAGGCAAACTTTTACACACGAATAATAACTAATTAGAATAGACCTTAGCAAAGCCGTGATGTTTGCTTGTTTCATTAAGCTCCACTTTCTGAGTTTCCCCTGTGAGTCTATTGATTGCTCTATCTTCTCTATTCCCTAATACCCTCTGCACAACACTTATGCCCTCAAGTTCTCTTCCCTCTTACACATCATCAGAACTTGCTTTTGGATCATTCAGGCTGAAGTAAAAATGACTACGATCTTAAAGCACAACCAGTATTTGAATTTTAATGGGAAAAAAAGATTTAAGGTAAAGGGATGAGATTCAGAGATAAAGGGATGAGAGTTGAGTGCCTACCATGAGTTAGTAGATGAGAAGACATTTTTAGGCATCCAAACTTTTCTGCATCTCTAATCATAATACTAATTCTGCAAGCTATATAGTTGGAGACAAGCAATCATATGAAAGGCTCAAGATACCAGAAAATAGAAACCAAATCTATTTCTTCTTAGTTCAAAAATAGGGTGTAGGGGGGCTTCCCTGGTGGCGCAGTGGTTGAGAGTCCGCCAGCCGATGCAGGGAACACGGGTTCGTGCCCCGGTCCGGGAAGATCCCACATGCCGCAGAGCGGCTGGGCCCGTGAGCCATGGCCGCTGAGCCTGCGCGTCCGGAGCCTGTGCTCCGCAACGGGAGAGGCCACAACAGTGAGGGGCCCGCGTACCGTAAAAACAACAAAAAAAACAAACAAAGAAACAAAAAATAGGGTGTAGGTTTACTAAAGAGGACATTAAAATTGCTCCCTGTTTCCTGAAGCCAATCCATCCAGCAAGCGAAAGGAGTTGAATAATGTGGCATTTGAGTTGGTTAATGGCAGGGAGAATTCAGAGTGGAATTACAGATGTAAAATGGATATCAGGATGTTATTAGTGTGTATGTGTCCATTGTGTATGTGTATAGAAACCACCTCTGTCATCTAGGAAAAGACATTTAAATCTCCCAGAGTTATTAATTCACTGAGAAGAAACGATAAAGTTCAGCATCCTTTTGTTGCTAAATTGGGTCATATTTGAGGGATGAATCAATAACAATGATTTCCTTGAAAGGTCTCTCAAGGCTATTGATTTTTTTATGGCACTGGTATGCAAGGGGGTTTTTCTTAAAGGACACAAGCAGGTAATACTATCTTTCAAGAATTTTGGTAGTAGTAGTTGAGCAAAAACGACAGTATGATAGAAAGCAGTTAGTTTTCTTTGTCTCATATACAGAGTTAAAATTAAAAAGTGAAAAGACCCTACGTTTTATCATTTTATATTTAACACTTACTTACATAAGTGTTAAAACAAATTGCTCTTACTACCCATTATGATTATTAAGGTACCAAAAAAAATTCACTTTGAAAATGATTCCTGAATATGGATACATTTGGTATTCAGAATCACATGGAAAAAGAAGCCTCTTAACTTCCATGGGCCAGTGTCCCATAGTTATTGATCATTATTCATGGGAAATAAATTAATTTTCTAACATTCCATCATTTGCTATTTTTTTAACAAAAGAGGGATTTTATTGTTCAGCACAGGGAAATATAGCCATCATTGTATAATACTTAAATGTAGTATAATCTATAAAAATATTGAATCACTATGTTGTACACATGAAACTAATATAATATCGTAAATCATCTATACATCAATAAAAAAGAGGTATTTTAGTTTTCTTATCAGCTGTTCTGTTCTTTGTTAAGAAGGGAGGAAAAAACACTGATTCTAAGGAAGTCAGATCCTTGATTTGCCTGATGATTGTGAATATGAAAAAAGTGTTCTCTACAGAGCAGTAGCTCTTAATCAAAAAAGGCCGGCTCTAACGTACTCTACAAAGAAGAGTGTGCCAAGATATAGCAAATCCTTTTTGATGTTTTTGAAGTTTAAACAAATAGTGTACTCTGCATGAATCTTATCTTTCAACTAAATCGTTCTACTGTGGAATTTATGATGTGCAGTAGGCGTCACATATCTCTATATCTTATATTGATGGCATTTAAATTCTAATACCAAACTGCTACTGTTTCATAAACTAGGAGAAAATTGCGCTGATAACAAGCAGGAGAAGCTGGCAGAAACAATAGATTTTCCACTCTGCTTTCTATTGTTTGTAAGCCTAATTACCCTAGTTGACCAATTAATGACAACACAAGACAAAATTTTCCTGACTGCTAATTAATTAACTCTAAGTTCACTAGTTCTGTTACTGCTAAGGCTTCCACTAATTCTATGTGTGAATGTCTTCTTACCCTACTCCTCCTATTTTCCTCTTTGAACTTCCTCATAGGTAGAGAACCCATTTGATTGACTTAAGAGTCAGAAGATACTTATAATCAGAGAAAAAGCAAAAAAGAATGACTATAATGCCAATTAGTATAGCTATTAATTAGAAATTATGTTTTGAGGATTTTCAGACAGAAGAGCGGTAGAAATGATAATAGTTTAGTTTTAGGAAAGCTGTAGTACACAAATAGAACCCCAAATCACACCACAGATAATTTTCCAGGAATTTAATATATCTGATATACACTCAATTTGTGCCCATGAATGGTGAGCAACTAGAAGTAAAGGAGAATCACATAGTTACATTTCTGGACAAATCAGGTTCTCAGAATGATGTAATAATGGCAGTTTACCTCTATCACTTCTTAGGCTTTCTTATTTACTATGCTAAATGATAAATGAGATTTCTGAGTAAAAGCATTACAATGACTTCAGCATTGTGGGACATGAAACACAGTGAGAACTCAGAGCAGGGAAGGAAATAAGTAAGGTAAGAAGGAAAAGGAATTGAAAGAGCTGAAAGATGTATTACTTGGCTATCAAGTGTTAGGAGAGTTTATTTGTGCTTTTTCTTAGTCTTCATAATGCTCTTGTCAGAATGGTAGTAACATACCCAGGTTTTTAGATGAGCGACCTTTAAGTATAGGTTGCACTTGATTGTCTGCCAGGTCTTCAAGTCTGTGATGGGGACAGTAATGTCAGAAATTTCAATCCCAGTCAAGCAAGACCCGGTAGAAACACCATTATGGAAGTGCATAGTTTTGACCCAAATTTGACCACATTAAAATGTTGTTCTTTCTTCTCCAGGATGATAGTCTATATTTCAAGAAGAATTATAATTCATGCCCCATAGCAATTTCTCTGAGTTCTTTGTTCCAACTAAAGCCTTTGATTGATTTTCATATTAGCAAAGCCCTGGAATTATGTGCAAAATGCTATGAATAGTTATCTACCTATCTATTTTTAGCAAAAGGATGCAGAGCCATTATCAGATTCTCAAAACTCAATCAGATTATCTAACAGTTTCCATTAAATGAGGTAATGAATGACCTTTCTGGATCCAAACATTATAATATTTTCAATCCTTACCGTGGTCCCTGAAATGTCTATTATCTCTAATTATCAGTAAGGGAACTGAGGCGTAGTAAAGTCTAAGTAAGTGAGAGGTCTGGAATTCAAATCCAGGTCAGTTTCAGGCTTGAACACGACTAATTCTATAGCCTACACTGCATTCTGTGCTCTCACTGTAGATAATCAATAAGTGTTCATTTATTTCCTTTACCCCAGTTGGGGACAAAGAACATGGGTGTGTGAAAGAAAGTACAGATTACTTTTAATATAAATGATATAATAATAATGCTAGTCAGCAGTTACGGAATATTCATATTGTGCTAGGAGTTGAGCATTAAGTACTTGACAGGCATTCTTTTATTTAAAATCTCATATATATAATACCTACCTTAGGAAGTAGGGAATATAAATGTGCCAAGGTGATTGAAGTAACGTGGTCATGTACAGGCAATGAAACTGGGAAAGGGTTTTCTGGGCTGATGGTTGAATGTTGGCCAAGACATTAAGGGGAGAAGGGATGGGCACTGGTGGGGAGACTGAAAACTTATTCATCGTGGGGAGAAAACACTGGTGTTTAAGCATCGTACTGCTTGCTTCAGAACTGTTACCCTCATAACCCGAAAACTGAGGTTTTGCTGAAAGCTGAAGGCAGATTGCTTGCAGTGTGAAAAAGAATTTACTGATATCTATTCATCTCTTCATGTTTGAACCTGACTGTTTTGCAGATTTGTTGAAATGACTCAAGTTCTCTTTCAGATCTGGACTAAATGATTGTATCACAGCATTAGGGCCCATGAAGCAGCATTTGCAAGCCCATACTCACCTCCCCCCTTTTTAGTGTTTTGCACTCTGGAAAAGCAAACAACAGCAGCAACAACAATATTTTATTTCCTTTTATCTATAGTTATTATTCATCTTGTCAAGAAACCCAATTTGATATATTTATGCTAAAATATAAATGAAATTTTTCCAGTTTTATTGAGATTTAATTGATATATAATATTGTATCTGTCCAAGGTGGACAATGTGATGGTTGATATATATATATCTATATATTTATAGTGTTAAATGATTACCACAGTAAGTTTAGTTAACCTTAATTCACATAATTACAAATGTTATCGTTGTGATGAGAACTTTCAAGATCTACTCTCTTAGCAACTTTCAATCATAAAATACGGTATTGTTAACTGTAGTGACCGAGCTGTACATTACATCACCATTACTCACTTATCTTATAACTAGAAGTTTTCACCTTTTGGTCATCTTCACTCATTTTCCTCACCTCCAACCCCCAGCTCTGGCAACCGTCATTCCATTCTTTCTATCATGAGTTCAGTATTTTAGATTTCACATATGAGATCATAAAGTATTTATCTTTCTCTGTCTGACATTTCATTTAGCATAATGCCCCCCAAATCCACCCATGTGGTCACAAATAGCTAGATTTCCTTCTTTATCATGGCTGAATAATGGTAGGTTGTATGCACCCCATTTTCTTCATCCATTCATCCACAAAAAAACACTGAGGTTGTCTCCATGTCTTGGCTACTGTATTGGGTTGGCCAGAAAGTTCATACAGCTAATGAATACACTGTTCAATAAAACTTGGTGAAAATGAAAAATGTGTCTTTTATTTTTACTTAAAATAAATCTGTGGCAAAGCCAGCTAGGCATCCCTTTGAGTAATGACTTATATCACATTGCAATATTTTAAACGTATGAACAATAATAGCTGAAATGACAGATGTTAGTAATATTGACACAATTTATCAAGGAGAATATGTTAGAATATGTTAAAATGCAGATGGACAGTGAAAGAACAAATATAACTTTTAACTAAATATTGTCTTGATATTTAGACCATTGGTTAAAATCATGATAACAGGTTTCATCCACTTCAAAACAGCAGAATATTTGCAGATCACTTAACATTTACTAGGTATGTTCTCAGTCTGGAAGGATATATTTCATTTACATGTGTCATTTAATTTAACCACATCCCTCTGTAATAGATAGTGTTATCCCTATTTGCAGATAGGAAACAGGCTCAGAAAGATTAAGAATGTTACCTAATTCTAGTAAGTAGCCAAACCTAAACTGATCTAATTCCAGGGCAAAGCTCTTTCTGACACATCAGTGGGTCTTTATCTCTTTGACAATTGTTGAACATTAAAAGCCTTCTTCCAGGTAAATGCATAAAGAAACAACATGAGCAATGACATAACAATACAAGTCTCCCTAAATAATTGGTGTGTTTGGCCTTGCTTTTGCTGATAGATCTTTTGCAAAATTGCTTTTCTCTGAGATAGTGGACTTTAAATATTTTCTTTGAAGACTTTCCTAAATTATACCGATCAGAAAGCTACTTTGCTTTAAGGTTGAAGAAAAATGAAAGCTTACTTAACTACACTTAGGTGCCAGGGTCATACTATGAGCTCCACACCTGCCAGGATTCACACTAAGATAGGGTGGCTCCGCAAACTGTCCATAGTACTGTGCTTTCTTTCTGATATTTTGAAGTAGAAATAATTTAATAACTATTCACAAAACAGAGAAACACTGTTTCTTGGTCCTCAAATCATACTGCTGTAGGCTAATTCTTTCTCTCTTCTGTTGTCCCTTAGTATAGAGAGTGTGTTTTGGGGACCCTCCTTCACGATCTGCTCCATTCCAAGAGCATCTTACATAAATCCAGGACTTCTCAAGCAGCCAGTTTTGCCAGATGGTCTTAGGGTTGGTTGTACCCATATATGTATAATCCTGAACTTCTCAAGTAAGGTCCTTAGAGAGCATAATGGCTAAGAGTATTGGTGCTGATACCAGACCTGAGTCCAAGTACTGCCTATGCCCCTAACTAGCTGTGTAACCTTGGAGAAGTAACTTAAGCCCCTTAAAGGGATTAGATTTCTCACCCAGAAAATGGTATAATAAATGCATCTACCCCATATGCTTAGTGTGTAACTTAATGTACCTTGAGATGGTGCATGTTAAGCATTAGCACAGTGCCTGTGTCTTGTTAGTAATACCTGCTTTTATTATTAATTATTCTCTTTATATTCCCAGTTCCAGCTAGGTGCCTAACATATAATAGTTGTTCAGCAAATATTTACTGGATTGAACCAGCTCTGAAATTTAAGCATTGGGTCAACAGCAAAGTAGTCACCCCACCATCATTTCTCCCACAGAAAGGGAGAATAGATGGAAGCCAGCCATCATACTTTCTTTTCTTATTCTAAACTTCCCATCCAGCCCCAGCAATAAAATAATCTTCCTGAACCCCAACAATTTCAAGAATTTTTCAAATCACACTATTTGAAAATAGTTGGGTTGCCCTAATCTTATATGTCCCAGGACCTCAAGGTCACCAAGCTTATATTAATGAAGTCTAGTTAAGATAAATGATTAGTTAGTAAACCAACTGCTTATGAGCTCATTGGGCTTTTTAAAATTTACTATCTGCGCTTCATAGAGACACAAGTAGTTTGCTTTTGTAGGACACTCAACAGTCACAGTAGTCTTTTAAAAAGCACAAATCAGACGCTATTATTGCACTGCTTCTAACCTCTAAAGGGTATCTATTGTAAAGAGATTAAATTTTCAACTACTTAGCCAGGCTCACAGAGACCATGTGCTCTGGTCACTTACTACATCTTTCCCTGACCTTCATGGGGTTCGAGGCACAGTTGTCTTTTTCAGTCCGTCAGATGCAACAATCTCTACTTCTTGCTCTCCCAGCTTTAGATTGGCTAATCCTTCTACCCAGACCAATTTCCCTCTGATCATTAAGGTCTCGGTTCAAACGCCACCACTACTATCTTGACCAAAGAGACCTGCCTCCTCAGTGCCTCTCCATCCCATTGTCCAGTCGTATTTCTGTCACTGTACAAAATTTATGTACATGTTTACTCTGTCTTCCTCCACCAGTGGACATTTGCTTAAGAGCAAGGATTTTGGGCTTCCAGCAGACACTGGCACATAGAAGGTGTGTAGGAAATGTGTGTCTAATAAATTAATAAATATGTGGATGAAAAAAAACTGTAAAACAGTAACACAAGAATATTCTCCTTTGAAAAGAATAATGAAAAATAATTTCATTCAATAAGAGTCATTCTTAGTTACTGATACATGATTTAGTAGTTCCCATTCAATTTAAAATGTTCCGTTTTTTTTCTGATACTTCACAAGTCATTAATTAACTGTTGCTCACTTTTAAGGCCAATCTGTGAGACATTATTTAACTTGTCTACTCTAAAGTTCCAGCATTAACTCAGGCGGGGCTTCACCAAGTACTGATCATGTGACCTTGGCCTCTCATTGCCTCAGTTTTCTCATTTGTAACATGGGTATAATAATAGGCTTATTTCATACGCCTATGAAGAGGAAAACTTCATATGTGTGTGTGTGTGTGTGTGTGTGTGTGTGTGTGTGTCTATAGATATGTATTTAAACAGTGTCTTAGAATAGTGTCTGGCACATGATAAGCATTATCGAAGTATTGACTGCTGCTACTAGTACTGTTATTATGAGAGCTAACTGTTGAGAATAATCCTTCATATAGTGGTTTATTCCACTGAAGATAAAGGAAACTCATAGAATATTAGAAATCAGATTAAACACAGAAAGCCAGTAAAATATACCAGGACAGAAGTTGATGCGAGTGTAAAAGCATAGAAGAAAAAAAAGGGTTTTTGTTTTTCTTTTTCTTTTTTAAAGAAGGAAAGAGCCTAGAAAAAGGACAAAAACTATTCATTGGCTATACTGACATGGAGATCGCTGGTGACCTTCATAAGTAAAATTTCAGGACAGTGGGCAGAGAGATTATGGTGAGAGAAGTCAGATGGAGGTAAATTATAGAGTAAATGGGATGTGAGGAAATGGAAACAATATATGAAGATAACAATTTTGAAAAGTTCAAACATGAATTGGCTGAAGAAGATATGCAGGGATTAGGGGAGGAGGGAGGCTTTCATGTTGCACGTATAGTTTTTAACATTTTAAGTTGGAGTTACTAGTCTAGAATGAGGTTGAATTTTGGCAAGAATCATTCATAAGGATTAGATGGGTTGTAGAAAATGCAGTGCTGTGAAATACTTGAGAAGATGAGAGAAAATGAAATGCTATCTGTACTGCACGTGGCCTTTTAACTTTAACTCCTGTAGTGAAAGGGAATACAAAGATCAATGCAAATGCTAATGAATTAACGGATTTGGCAGTGGACTATTTACTGACTTCTGTGTTCTTAATGAGTTATGAACCACCTCACCAGCTCTGAGTGAAGGAGGTAGAGAGGATGGAGGAAAATTTGAGGAGGGTAGGTAAAGCTTCTAAGACAATTGTCCTTAAGGAGAATTAGAAAGAACTTGCTATAAGTCAGAGCAATATTTCCAGTCTTGAAAATCCATTTGAAGTTGGTGATTATTAATTTATTGGAATACCAATTTGCCCTGCCACATGATTTTTCTCCAGCTACCTGGATATAAGTTACACAGAGGCAGAAAAGAGTGAGAGATAACAATCGAGGGAAAATACAATTAGTATATTTTTTACCTTTTTCCACTTCCCCGCTCCAACTCTGGGGAGGCTTCATGGACATGGCTGCCCTCCCAGCCTCCAGCACCACTCTGTTATCAAAGAACTCAAAGAAATGGAACATAGGTTTCCAACTTATTAATTTAGCAAAATCAAAAATTATATATATAATGTCTTCTGTTGGCAAAGATTTTTGCAATATAATTTGGTTCCATCTTTTGACAAGTAATTCGGCAATGTCTAGCAAGATAAAAATGTTAATAGCTTTTTACACATTAATTCTAATTCTGGAAGCTTATGCCAATAAATAATTTATAATCCAGAAAATTATTATATAACGATGCTCATTGTCATATCATTTGTAATAACAAAAAATTGGAAACACCTTTAATTGTTAACAGTAGGAAAACACTTTAGGAAATTATATCCACTTAGTAGAAAATTACACAGTTACTATATTATAATTACAAGATGATGGAGCAAAATAGAATAATGCTTAGTAAAGAAAGAATGAAGAAAGCTGACCTAAAATTGTGTCTTCCTTATGACAGTAATTAGGTAAACATATCAATATTTATTAAAACTTAAAAGCAAAATAAGGTTTTAAAAGCTCTGTACCAGTAATGGGGATGTAATGTTTGTTTCAAAATATTTTTTAACATAACTCTTATAATTTTGTTTTTTCTACTCCTTAAGAATTTCTGATTATTACCTCATTTTTCATTTCATAGTTTCAAATAAAGTCAGCAGTTTTATCATCAGAGAAGATTAGATTTATTTGACAGTTCATCATTCCAAGTTATTTGGTATAAAAAGACCATATACACTTGTAGGTGCTTTCAAAGTAAAATTTTGAGATTTTTTTTTTTTTGCTTAGTCTTTCCTAGTATGGAGATTAAGCAAACTACCTAAAATTGCTAGCCATTCTTTTTGCATTTTTCTCATTTTATTGATTTATCTTACCCTTCACAGAAATGATAACAAATGAGTCTGCAGTTGTATCTGCCAATTTCTTAAATCCTCTATTATCCACATTATGAAATCATACTAATATGAATGCTTCCAGTATTTTCAGAGCTCTTTTGTTATTATACTTTAGCATTCTGTATGAAGTACCTTATGTAAGTGTAAAATTTAGACTCAACTTCTGGAAGCTTTTGATTTCTTAGTTCAAAAGTGAGAGATCCTTAGTTCAACCATATGATTGACAATTACTTGTATAGTAAGAAGCTCCTAAATTATTGCTTTATGGATACCTGGCAGTTTTCTTGCCATTTCTCAGAAGTTCTCTATTAAACACATTCTCTCTCTCTCCCCCACCCCCCACACACACACATATACGCACACGCACACACACACACACACACACACACACACATTGTGATTAAAAGCACAGACAGACTTTGGCATCATGAAGTCTAAGGTTCAATTTCCAATCCTGTAGCGTCTGGGCCACTTCACTTTAGGCAAGTAACCTAATGTCTCTGAACCTTGTTATTTTCATCTGTAAAATAGAGATTACAATTATATCAGACAATCCTCAAAACATCCGTAATGATTTTAGAGTTTCAGAGTCAGGTACAAGCAGGCACTCAGTAAATGGCCAGTGCTTTTATTACTTTATTATTATTTAGGTCTTGGTTTTCCTTGAGTCTGTGAGTCCCCATAATGAAATGTAATTTCCAGTAGATTGAGTAACACCTGTTTTCACCAAAAATTTTAACTGAGTTCATTACTTTCTGTGCAACCCAGATTAGTTTTCTGCCTTTTCTTCTGTGCCGCATGTAGGTGTTCAATAGATTTATTTAATAAATGTATCGATGCATGAACACGTAGATGAATTTTTAAATGCTTCTTTTTGAGAAGGTAGAACAAATGTGACACAGTACAACAGATAAGACAATAGTCCATGGAGAAAATGTCTAAGTCATGTATGTGCCCAGGGCCAGCCTAAGAAGAACTGCTTTTTTTTTTTTTAAGGAAAAATGTGTTGAATAGCTTATTTTAATTATTTTTAAAAGTTAAGTACAGGGACTTCCCTGGCGGTCCAGTGGTTAAGACTTTGCCTTCCAATGCAGGGGGTGTGGGTTCAATCCCCAGTCGGGGAGCTATGGTCCCACATGCCTCGCAGCCAAAAAACCAAAACATAAAACAGAAGCACTATTGTAACAAATTCAATAAAGACTTTAAAAAGTGGTCCACATCAAAAAAAAAAAGTTAAGTACAAAAATTTGCTGATGATTTACATATTTAGGACCAATAAAATAATGTGAGATGAGCTGTACTAAAACAGAATGTTGAGCTACATTCACATTAAGTGACATTATATAGTCTAAATTTATGGAAAACTTCTGAGATGGCTGAAAAAAAGTAAGATGGTGAGTGACCTTTGAGCAGAAAAAGACAGAAGGAGAAATGGCCTTTTCTACATTCTATTGTGCCTCTAAGTAAAATGCTTGGTAATCTAGCTACAAAGCTATATGTCATTTGGCTTTAGGCACCTACTGTGATTTACCTTGTGAAGATCAGATTTTGCCATGGAGAGGATTTGTAAAAGTATCGCACATTCCAGTACCGTCGGCAACCACAGCTACCAAAAACTCCAGTTTAAATTGATGAACCTAATACCAGATGATAGTATCATTTCCTTGTGGGTGTTCTGGGGAAAGGTGGGTAGGAAATGTATAAAAGTGAATACTTTACTGACTGAAATAACAATTCATCATTTTGAAAACATAAAATACATTAAAGTTGTTATAGCATCATGCATTAATATTTCACTGTACTTTAGACATTGCCTACAATCAATGTTTTCTGCCCTTTGAAACAGAATCATGCTTGTGGTATGCATTAATCATATAAAAGATTAAACACTGAAAAGAAATTCAGCCTTTAAAAACAAGTTGCTTTGATTTATTCAGTGGGTTCTTCCAAAAAGTTAATACCAAGAATTACTGCTTGTTGAATTGGAGTTACAAATTCTTTCAGCGTTACTTAGTATTTTCTGTAATATCAGTATCAAGGAAGGTAAAGCAAATTTACATATTTATTAGGAAATACAGGCACATAATCATAAAACAAGAAAACACAACGTTTTTATAGACTTTATAATTTAGAAGTGTTTTAATTTTACAGAAAAATTGAGAAGATAGTATAAAGTGTTTCCATATACACTATACCCATTTCCCTCTATGATGATCAACTTATATTAGTATGTTACATTGTTACAATCAATGAACAAATATTGATACATTATTGTTTACTATAGTCCATACATTAGTCCAGTTCCTTAGTTTTTACCTAATGTCCTCTTCCTATTCCAGGATTTCATCCAAAACATCACATTACATTTAGTTGCCATGTTTCCTTAGGCTCCTCTTGGGTTTGATAGCTTCTCAGATTTTCCTTGCATGACCTTGACAATTTTGAGTAGTTAGGTTTTTGTAGAATGCCCACTACTAGAATTTGTTTGATGCATTTTTCATGATAATATTGGGATTATGTGTTTAGGGGAGGAAGACCACAAGAGTAGAAGGGTTATTTTGTCAGATCAAATCAAGTGTACGAAGTATCAATATGCATTATGGATGCTGGGGTCGACCTTGATCACCAGGCTGAGGTGGTGTTTTTCAGGTTTCTCCATTGTGAAATTACTGTTTTCCCTTTTCCATATTGTACTTTTTGGAAGGAAGTCAATATGCTCAGCCCACAACTAAGGAATAGAGAGTTATGCTTAAGATGGAGTACTACATAAACTATTTGGAATTCTTTTGCACTGGAGATTTATCTATTCTCCCGCATTTATTTATGTATCCAATTATTTATTTATATCAGAAGAACTCATGGATTTTTACTTTATACTTTGGGTTATAATCTAATTCTACGTTAGTTACTTTGTTCCTCAAATTGCTCTAGTCCTGACCCTTGTGAACTCTTTTCAGTTCAGTGGCTTGTGTGCCACTCTGAGGTATCCCCATTCTATATATTTTTTTGGAACTTCCTAACTTTCTGACACTATAAGATGGTCTTGTATATAAATCTTGTATATTTACTGCCCCAGTCCTAGAATCAGCTATTTCTTCAAGGATAACTAGGTGTTTTTAGTGGAGAACAGTGTTAGACAGCAGGATCTGGGTGTGGGGTGTGCTAATTGCTGCCCGGATGTCATTGCTTCTAGGTCTTCTCAGCTGACAGAGCAAAGAGATAATATGCGTGTACATTACCCATGTATATGCACATATCTATAAGTATCTCTCTACATAACCATGTGTATTAAGGCAATACGAAGCAATATTAAGCTAAACATGAATGTATATTGATGTTTCCAACTTTAATCTGTTACCACATAGATCATCTTAGCCTCATCTCTTGCTTATCTTTAAATTTCAACTCCAGAAAAACACTTGACTTTTAGAAGTATGAAAATCAAATTGTAGCTACTTTGGGAAGCCACATCATCTAGCAGAATAATTCTTAAAGGGCAAGGTGTATATCATCAAATTTTAATTTACAGTCAGCAGTACTTTGTAACATCAATAGGCCTCCAGACCTTTGCTTCCAAGAAGATGAAGTAGCCCATTTCTCCCAGGTTCTTCCACTTAAAACTAAAACCCTGAACATAGCAACAAACAAACATAGGAAGACACTGAAAGGTGGAAATGAGAAGGCAGACTTAACTAGCGACTTTGGGACTTGAGGAATAACATGGTGATGAGTCCCCTGTGTTTCCTGTTGCTTCCCATACATCCTGGAGAGGGTATTACAGGAACCCCCAATCAATAACCACCAACAGAACAACAGACAAAAAGCTTCAAAAAAAAAAAAAAAAAGAACCCTGTTCCCCCTAGCCAAGGTATGAGGAAAGGGGTTGCCAAAGACAGAAAACCCTTTGGGCAATAATATACACACTGCTCGAGCCAAGTGCCAATGGAATATTGCACCCATCCCCTATGTCCTGTGGTTTCAGTTGGGCCAAGCTAGGATTTGATCTTCCACACCACCCTGCTCCTGCCCTCCAGAAGAGGCAGCGCTCTGATTCCCCACCAGGGCTGTTTCAGTGTGATGCAGTGGTGAGCTGAGCCTCCACCCCTTTGCATTAGCAAAGAGACTTTCAAAGGTGGTGCCTGACAGGCTAGTTAGCACTGGGCTGCCCTCACACAGTCGTGGGGTCCAGTGGTGGGACCTAGCCTCCGTCTCTCCCTGACATCAATAAGAATAGGATGTTACAGGTTGGAGGGAGTAGGCACCCCACTAACCCCCAACACATGGTGTCAGTGAGACCCAATGGGGTGCTGAATCCCCATAACCGTCCTGAGGCAGTAAGACAGAATGAGATGGCACAAGCAGGGCTAGTTGGCAGTTCTCTTCCTCTTACCCTGGTGTCAGTGGGGCCAGCAGGTAGCTGACCCTCTACCCACACCCGGCATCAACAAGAAGGAATGAAGTGGGAGGAAGGACAGCAAACACTTCACTTCTCCCCTCCCCTGGTGTCAGTAAATCTACTGGGGAGATGAATTTCCACTCCTACTAAAAGGCAACACAATGATATTAATGTTCCCACTTTTGGGGGGAAGGTGTCAGAAGGGCCAATAGGATAGCTGAACTTCTACTTGATCTGTCTGCAGTGAGACAATGTAAGTGCCCACTTTTGCTGGGGTATTGACAGTAGGGCCCAATGGAAATCTGTACGTAACCCCCCAGTCCTCATACTACACCTCCAATAGGATGACTTCCTTCTAAAAAGTAATAATAAAATTAAATGGGATACAGAGTCATATAATAACTCACAATGTTTAGAATACAATTGAAAAATACTCATGGCACCAAGAACCAGAAAATCACAGAATAAATGAGAAAAGACAATAAACCAACACCAGCACTGAGATAAAACATCTATTGAAATTATCAGACAAGGATTTTAAACAAGCTGTCACATAAATGCTTCAATTAGCAATTATGTGTTCCTTGACAGAAATGGGAAAAATAGAAAATGTAAACAAAGAACTAGAAGTTATAAGAATAAAAACAAATGAGAACAGTAGAACTGAAAAATACAACAATCAAAAAACTTTGCTCAAGAGTAGAGTGGAGATTACAAAGCATAGAATCATGAACTTAGAAGAGATCAATACAATGTCCCAAATGTACAGAGAAAAATAGACTGAGGGGTAGAGATGGGAGAAAGAACAGGATCTCAAGAACCTGTAAACAGTAACAAAAGCACTAACATTCATATCATCAAAGTTCCAGAATGAAAGAAGAGAGCAAGTAGGACTGACAAAGTATTCAAAGAAATAATGACTAAAAAGGTCCCAATTTTTTAGAAGACATAGCACAAATTCAAGAATCTGAGCAAATCCAAAGAGGAAAAACACAAAGGTATCCTTGCCAAGACGCGTCATAATTAAACTTCTGAAAAGTAGAGACAAAAAAAAAATCTCGAAAGTGGACAGGCAGAAACAATGCATCACTTATTGAGAAACACCAATTCCAATGACAGCATATTTCTTGTCTAAAACTATGGAGTCAGAAGCATTGACATAACATTTTTCAAGTACTAAAAGAAAAGAACTCTCAGCCACAAATTCACACTTTTTATATCCACTTTCTTGTTTGACTTATATTAATGGACTACTAACTCATCTTTCTATATCCGGGCCTGCCATCACCCTTCTCCAAAAATCTAGTCACAGTATTTCCAGAGTGATCTTTCTGAAAAAGAAGCAAATTTTTCTTATAAAAATACCTGATTGTGTTATGAAACTTTTCTCTCTTCTAAGTTACCAGGTAAAATCTTTCAATGGATTCCCATCTTTCTTGGAGTAAAATCTCACATCCAAACTCTCTTTGTCCTTTTGGGCCGCTGTAAGATTATACTGCAGGTTGGGTGGCTCATAAACAACAGGAATTTTTTTCTCACGGTTCTGGAGCCTGCAAGTTCAAGAATAGGGTGCCAGTATGGTCAGATGAGGGCCCTCTTCTGAGTCACAGACTTCTCATTGTATCCTCACATGGCAGAAGAGCTTAGGGAGCTCTGTGGGGTCTCTTTTATAAGAGCACTAATACCATAATCACTTCCCAAAGGCCCCACCTACTAATACTATCAGCTACGGAAATTAAGATTTCAACGTATGAATGTGGAGGGGAACACAAAGACTAGACCATAGCACTTACCATACAAACATGGATCATGCATGATCTGGCCTCTACCACCCTCTCCATCGTCTTGTTTTCTTTTTTTTTTGCGGTACGCGGGCCTCTCACTGTTGTGGCCTCTCCCGTTGCGGAGCACAGGCTCCGGACGCGCAGGCTCAGTGTCCATGGCTCACGGGGCCTAGCCGCTCCGCGGCATGTGGGATCTTCCCGGACCGGGACACGAACTCGTGTCCCCTGCATCGGCAGGCGGACTCTCAACCACTGCGCCACCAGGTAAGCCCCAGTGAGCATTTCTTACACTGATTATGAATGCAACTCCTTTCTGGACTGATCCTTAACCATTCATTTTCTGGCAACCATGAATTTATCTTCTCTTTTCCTCAAAAATTCACCCTTCCTTCATGTTACATATCCATTTCAATTGCCTTCTACAAGTAACCCTACTGATATCGCCCATATACTACTGTCCACAGCATGAATTAAGGTCTTACCGTGTCTTCCTATAGCACTCTGTAATATCTTTTACGGTAACTATGGATTTTCTTATTTGAGTGTCACAATACATTGAATTCTAGGTGGCACGATAATGATTTTAGTAACAGTAACACTGGTGCCTATTCTAACCCATGACATACTTTAGGTGTTCAATAAATGTTTGTTGAATGAGTGAATGAATGAATGAATGGTCAATTTGAAATCTTAATCATGTTACTTTTCAAAAATCTGTTAAAAGATACCCACAGTTTTCCAGAAGATTAGGGATTTAGGACCTTAAACTTGATTTAACAGAGGAAATTTTTACTCATACATCATGCTTAAATACCTCAAAGTAAAACCATAAACCCAGGAATTTAAGGTTATCCATTTGGACTTTCAAGCCAATAATTAATATCTCCTGCCCCGACTGTATTAGATGGTTTCAATGCTCCACTCATCTCTCCCCAGCACTCATCATTCCAGTATATGCTGATAGAATCATGCTGCCACCTGCAATTATCCACCTTAGGGCAGGCCAGAAGTATACAGGAGTTAATGTATCTGGGTGTAGCTTTCAACCAAGGACAGAGGGGACTGGAAGGTAAGTACTTCAAGTTTCTCACCGATTCTTGGGATAACTCTGAGACATGTTCTGTAGAGTTTCACAGAGCTCCCCTGAAGTACTGGCAGCAGTTCCCTGCAGGAGTAATTTATTCGGTAACGCACCTCTGTTGGCTTCGTTCCATGCCTCCATTCTCAATTCCCACTCCACTTCTGAGTTTTCTGGAAGCACCTCCCAGATGAACAGTTTGCATTCAAATTATTGCCTCAAGTTCTGCTTCTAGGGGAATTCAATTGATAGCCTCCTAACAATCCAGTGCTCCTTACAGAGCCGTCACTGGTACAAGTACCAAGGCACGGCACATTACGTATCACTCCTCCTAAATCCTAATATTTTTAAACAGATAGGAAAGAGCATGACCTTGAAGAGAAAAAGAGTTTATATGAGGATGGCCAATGGATAAAGGGAAGGAGAGACAGTGCCATTTGTTTTCCATTAATGATAGTGTGAAATTTATGGGCAGATGGTCTAACACGTGTGACTATAATTTGAGGAGCCTGCTCCCTTGGTTACAGAAGACTGCTATTGTTATTATTATGGAACCACAACCTCATGACTTTATTGTTTCACTTGATGTAACCTTCTCCTTTACCCTTAAATCTTTCTACATCACTGAATTGCAGCCAATAGATTTATTTTCTCCCTATGGCTCCATTACAAAAAAAGACACACATGTGTGCACACACACACACACACACACACACAGAGTTTTGTGTATGCCAGTGCTAGAAAAGACAAGCTCATGGTGCATGTATGCAATGGATATTGTACATTACAGGTCTCTGTGAAATAGTCTTCTGCAGGTTCCTATGTTTATTTTATGAATAATTAACTTTAGTAAAGTTAATTTCCTGAAGATCTTGTTGAAGACTGAAGAAAGGAAGTAAATTGTAAAGAAAAAGACTTCGAAACTTGCCCTTTTTGCCCTCTCTTTGTGTCTTAATGAACAAAGGATAACTGGGTCTTTTTTGAAGTCTTTGCTTGAGTTGAAGACACAAAATGCAACCTGTACTCTTATCATAATATGTTCAGTTTATGAGTACCCAAACTTATAAACCGTGAATTTCCCTAAAGTTATTATACCATTTAGAAGATGTTTGCTTGGACATTTACTTAAAACCAAACAACTGAGGTCTATATGTCCAAATAATTTCCTTCTCTCTTGCTGTCTGCATTCCAGTTTCCTGAGTTTCTGGGAAGGCCTGGTTTCCCCAAAGGAACGATTTCTGGTAGAAGTCTGAAGGTCTGACCCAAGAAAAAAATTCCAGTATAGCCAATGAATTGAGGACAAGAAGGTTTCCAATCAGGCAGGAACATTTAATCTCATACATTACAATCACCTGAAGTAAGGTGTGCTGATAGCTGGATATGATTTAACTGCTTGGAAAAAGATGCATATCTATTATATAACCTACCCCACAAGGAAGCTGTTCTCAATTCCCTTAGAGGTTGTGGTGTTTCTCAGAGAGTGCCTTGGGGGAAAATGAATACAATAACAGTATGATGCTTTTTTTTAAATTTTTAGCTCATTGTTGCCAAGTACACTTGGTGATCTTGGTGCCTGTGGTTTAATCCCAGGACGTTAGACATGTGGAACAGCACATTAACCGTTTTTAGTATTTTCTCCCAAGACAAATCATTTTTATAGGTTGTCTCCATGGTCTTCTAGTTGCTTATCAAAATTAAGCATCAAGTCTTCTAAGTGAGCAATAGCCCCAGTCAGTGTGAGGAAATCAGCTTGGTTCTTATTGGGGCACAGCTTCTTGGTCTTGGCACAAAGTGGGTTCACATAGGGAGTTAGAAGGAGGAGAATGGGGCATGCGAAAGGGGAGTTCTGTGTTCTCATTTACCTATGCATGTTGAAACTCCACTAACAGCTTTATTTTCATTAGCAATTTGTGATAAAAACTTAGGGTAAAGGGAATAATGAAGCTGTCCCATTATATGTCAGGACAAAAGATAGTAGTGACATCAAAATCAGGGCCCATCCATCTCATTTGCAGTTATATACTGAGTGGTTAGCATAGCATTTGACCCCTCGTCAGTATTCAATAAGAAGATGCGTGTTGAATGACTTAGGGATGAATTAATGAATGAAAAAAGTTAATATGGTAGAAAATGTGTTTTATCCTTGTATTTTCGTGTGTTGACTTCTGTATTTCAAGACCCAGGACTGTAACTGACACATAGAATATAAGCAAAAAAATTTGTTGAAAGAATGAATGAGTCCCCACAATTCTAAGGATAATTTTAAGACCAACACAGACCCCATATCTGCCAAGGTCTATGACAGAAGTATCCAGAGGTGAAAGCCTGGATCTCAGCTAGTGGTAGAGCTGACAGAATTTATCTAGTTTTAATAATTTACAGCTCATCCCATTACATTTAGGCATAGTACCTACATGAGCCATACAATTAAATGTTGACTGAAAAACAATGCACAACCTAGAAGTTGGGAATTATGTTTTATGTGGAGGACATACTGAGGACTTAAGTCAGGAGACAGCCTCTCAGATAGCTCTGAGGGACTGTTCTGAAGAGGTAAGGGAGGGCACAGGGTATTTAGGGGTTCTTGCAAAAAAAACACAGGTAGTTGGAACATCAAAAGATTACTGTTACTTAAAGAAACTAGACATCTTAAGTTAATAAATTTAGCACTTTTCTAAATATGGTGAGATGCAAGAATCTGGTCTCATGGAAATCATTCCCTTGATATGCACTTTAATTATCTAGGGCCAGTATCCTGTTTTCTCCATCCTGAATCCCCTCAGGGTGTGGCTTTGGGTGTGGCTTCAGTGGCTGACGTCTTGATGGCTATAATATCCTTTGTTACTGATAAGGCTGGCTACATTCTTTGTCCACATAAATGACTTGAATATGGATAGTAAATCTGTGGATTTGCAAAATGTAATTCTTGGAGCATTTTTATAAGGACAAAGTTAAGGGCAATTTCAGAATCACTAGTGACTAAAATTGCTATTTATACTTTTCCACTGGTAGGTAGTAATCTGCTGTTGCTGTCTTCAGTATTCCCAAGGGATAACAAAAGCCATTTAATTCAAGAAAGAAATGTAAAATTTAGCACAATGCAGCTTCCACAAAACCAAACACACAAACACACACCCAACTCTGGCAGATATGAAGTAATAATCTAAAATAGAATCCTGGAACTAATTGCAAAACAAGAGCAAATGTACTCATATTGGATAATTTTATTCTTTTATTAATGTTTGATATATATATATGTATTTATTATTAAAATTCAAAGTTGCTATATGGAGAAATAGCTTTGTACCGATATTGTCTTTGTATGTGTTTATCAATAATGTATGAGATTGCCTCCTATGCTCCTTTTCCTTTATTCTCCTGCAGGCAGTAGATGTAGTTATCAGTTGTTTTTAAAATTTCTAGGCAGCCAAAGGACTAGTATCACTTAAATAAAGAAGGCAAATTGTCCCAAAGTAGGAACAATTTTCCTTCATTATGGAACATAAAGTCCTCATATGAAAGGGGAAGAATTTCATAGCTAAAAGCTTTCAACTACAGAAGATTTATGAGTAACTATGTATGTTGTTTCAAAGTGGACTCTCTATAATTAATGTCTAGGGGTTATCTTTGGCATATAATGATTTTGATTTTTTAAATATTATTAGATAATATAAAAAAGAATATATTTAATTGTATGTAAGTTATGAGAAATAATAAAAACTCCTGCAAACACACCACCAAAACTAAGAACTAGAATCAAAACTGCTGAGTCTTCTCTGTTCTCTACCCTGATGCCACCTTCCTGCTTTCACCAAAGAAATCACTCTGATCTTGGCTTTATGTTCAACATCCACATAATTTTTATCTGATTTTGCTTATTATTGAGATTTATAAAATTGATATCATACTTTAGTCTTCTGTGCTTGCTATTTTTACTCAACATTATGCTTCTAAGATTCATCCACTTTGCTTTAACTAGTGTTCATTCATTTGTACTACTGTATAATATTTTATTGTATAAATACAAGAAAATGTGTTTATTATTCTATTAATGATATTTGGGTTGTTTTGGGCCTATTACGGACAGTACTTCCATGAACATTTATTTTAATGTTTCCTGGTACACATGTGCAAGATTTAACATAAGTAAAAGAGTAGACATACTAAGAGTAGAATTGCTGAGTTGTAGGGAATTCAAATAGTCAACTTTAAAAAATAATGTCAAAATGTTTTCCAAAGTTATGGAATCAATTTTCAGTCCTTTTGCTCTATAGCTTCACCAGTTAGAATGGCCAGTCTAGTCTTTTGTTCCTTGTTATTAGTCTGCTCAGGTTGTCCTAGCAAAATACGTCAGATTCAGTGGCTTAAAAAACAAGAGATTTATCTTCTCATAGTTGTGGAGGCTGGAAGTCCAGGATCAAGATGTTGGCAGTTTGGGGTCCTCCTGAGGCCTCTTTCCTTGACTTGCAGATGACCGCTGCTTTCTTGCTATGTCCTCACATGGCCTTTTCTCTGTGTGTATACATCCCTCGTATCTCTTCCTCTTCTTACAAGGACACCAGTCATATCAGTTAGGGCCCCACCATTATGATCTCATTTAACCATATTTATGTTTTCAAAGTCCCTGTCTCCAAACAGCCACATTGGGAGATGGGGCATCAACATACGAATTTTAGGGAACACAATTCAGTCCATAACAATTTTAATTTGTATTTCCCTAATTACCGATAGGTTGAGAATCCTTTCATTTGTTTAATAGTTGCCTATGTTTCCTATTCTGTGAAAGTCCAGAGAATATCTTTTGTCCATTTTTCTACTGGTTATCTTTTTCTTACTTATTTCTATTGTTCTTTAAATACAAGCAAATAATCCTTGGTCAGCTATATATGACACAAATAAGTTATTTCATGCCTTCTCACTTTTTTAATGTTGTCTTGTGATAAATAGCAGCTCTCAATTTTAATGAAATCAAATTTATCTTTTAGCTCAGTGTCTTTTTGTTCTACTTAAATGTCCTTCCCTAGTTTAATGCTACCCAGATATAGTATATTTTCTACTGAAAGTTCTAGTGTATCTTTGTTTTATATTCAAGCCATTAATGCACTTACAATCGACTTGTCTGTATTACCCAATTTCTTTGTTTTCTTATGAATAATTAAGTTTTCCAGCACCATTTTGGAATGAATGGATTTTTTAGGTGTGTCTGAGCTGCTCTTGACCACTCACATAAATTGCAGAATTGGCAATCCTGTAAAACCTCTATTAAGTATTTTTATTGTAATTGTATTGACTATATAAATTAAGTTGGGGAAAATTTACATCATTATGATGAGTCTTTTCTATCCATAAACAAGATGTATCTCTCCATTTATATAAGACTTCTTTAATATCTTTCAATAAGGTTTTATTTTCTCCATAAATGTCTTGCACATTTTTATTTAGATTTATTCCTAGGTAGTTTTTTTTCCATTTTAAATAATTTTTAAGCTCTCTCTTTGTTCCTGGATTATAGAAATCCAATAGATTTTTGCATCTTGAGCTTATATCTAGCCATCTTGCTAATATTGTTTTTTAGTAAGAGGATTTTCTTAGCAAAGAGGAATAAATGTAAAATTAAATAAAAATGTTATGCGTCAGCTCTGGCCAGTAGAACTTTCCATGATAATGGAAATGTTCTTAGTGCTGTCAAAAACTATAGCCATTAGTCACATGTGTTTTTTTTTTTTTTTATTTTTTTTTTTTGCGGTACGCGGGCCTCTCACTGTTGTGGCCTCTCCCATTGCGGAGCACAGGCTCCAGACGCGCAGGCTCAGCGGCCACGGCTCACGGTCCCAGCCGCTCCGCGGCATGCGGGATCCTCCTGGACCAGGGCACGAACCCGTGTCTCCTGCATCGGCAGGTGGGCGCTCAACTACTGCGCCACCAGGGAAGCCCATAAATTTTTAAATGTAAGTTCAATAAAATTCAGTAAAATTCAAATTTCAGTTGCTAAGTCAATCTTGCCCACATTTCAAGTATTTAATAGCCGCTTGTGACTAATGGACACTGTCCTGGACATTGTAGCTCTAGACTATTAGACTGTGAAGCCATGGCGTCCCGGGATTTTATCTTTGTCAATGGCATAGTGAGATCTTTCATGTGACAGTTATTCTGTTATTAAAAAGAGAAGTTACTTAACCTAGTCATCCCTAACTTTTTGAAATAATCCAACATAGCTTTCACTATGCATGAATTTCTTGAATCATATTTATGTTTCTAAACTATTTCTTGCGTCAAGTGTTCACTTTGTAGCAAGTTCATTGTTCTAAAATGGCACATACCAAAGTATCAAGAGGTTCCCTTATTCCTGATAAGCTGTGATTGGATGAAGAAGACCTTGTTACCCTGCCTATCTGATTTTTATTATAATCAGATGTTAATCTGTATCAGTCTCCATATTCAAAATTCACCTTCAAAATTATATGTTATTCACATGATGGTTGTCTTTATTTCATTTAGCTAGTGTCATGACCTTATAAATGCAATTTTGGTCATTTTCTCCTAAAATCTCCTATTTATCCATGTGGAAATACATCTACTTCTTTGCCCTCTTATAAACTCTTCCTGTAATTTAATCCTCATGAGCTTTATTTCCCCTAATTTTAATTACTTAATATTTTATAAAACATTTAAGAGATCACTGGTATGCTCTTTTTTCCAATCATCTATACATTTGAACAGTGTGTTGCAATAAGAAATGGTACTGGTAATCAGAAGACCAGAGTCCTAGTTTTACCCATAAAAATGAACCATATGTGCATTTAAATAAGGTTTATATAATGTTATATAAGGTTTATTCTGATTCTAAAATTGTTATGATTATTTAGAAAATTGTGTTTGAAACATGACATTATTCAAAACCAATAAAGGTTTGAAATCTATTAAAAATCTACAAACAATTCAAGTATTTCACCTTCTTCCCTGATTTGATATTAAACTGTAATCCTTCATCTTTCACTTACAGCATGCTGTAGCTGCTGTTGACACAAAGACAAAATATAATGTCTAAATATTTTGTACTTGTTTTTTAAATGAATACTTTTGTTTAAAATTGTCTTTTACATAAATTCTTGATTCCCTTTTCACAACTTTTCCATTCCCCATGCTACTGCAATCAATCACTCATGATAGAAAATTATTCTCTTTTCTGTTTGCTAAAGCTCTTTTTAAAATACCAAGTTTCAAATTCTCATCAATTCAAGAAACTTTGGAAAATGAACTTCATAATTTCCAGAATGAATATTTTGTTTCACTGGCTACCAGGACACCATCCTCTCCTAGATTTCTCCCCTCCTCACTCACCATTCCTTGGCAGTCTACCTTGGTGATGCCTCCCATCCCTCAACGTCTGTTAGAATGCCCTAAGACTCATTGCTGGCCCCCTTCACTCTCCATCTACCTTAACTACTCATGAGTTTTAATCTAGTCCCATTACTTTAATGGGAAGATGACTTATGGCTCCCCAATTCATACTTCTAGCCCTAACCACTCACCTAACCTCCAGACTCCTAATTCCAATTTCCCACTAAATATCTCCAATCTATGCATAATAGACATTTCAAACTTAGCAAATAAAGCTAAGTATTTTGCTTTGATCCATCCATTGCACTCCAGTTTTTCCTGGCTCCATAACTCATCCAGTTGCTCAGGCCAAAAATGTTAGATTCATGCTTAAACTCTCACTTTCCCACAATTCCTATGTCCAGTCCATCAGAAATTCTTGCCAGCTCTAACTTGAAAATACATTTTGAATCCACCTACCTCTCACCTTACTCTTGCCATCTTTACTTACTCCAAGCCATCATTGCTTGCCTCATCTAATGCAATAGGCAGCCTCTTCCACAACCTCCTTGCTTCTTCCCCTCTTGCCCCAATCCTTATAGTCTATAACCAATACAATAGCCAGAATAATCTGAAAAAAAAAACCCATAAATCATATCACATTATTTCGCAAAACCCGTTCCCATCACTTTAGAATAAAAATTAAACTTTTTACCTGTCCTACATGCTTTATTCAATATTTCTTCTGCCCTACTCTCCAAACTCATTTACTACTACCATTCTCTCACACACACATCCAGATTTTCTTTCTGCAGTGGCTTTCCCAACATCAGGGCCTTTGCACTTGCTATTCCCTAAAATCTGGAAGATTTAAAAAATCTGTAAGATTCCTCCAAGCAAGATCTTAGAAGGTATTTACATTTCATTTTGTAGAGACATTTGATAGAAGACATTTTTGCAAAAGATAGATACATTTTACTTTGGCGGCTGTTCACACATCTAGCAATTTCCAAGTTGGTTAAATAACAAATGTGAATTGATGAAGCTAAAATGAAAGAACTGCAGTTGGTGAGACCTATGTGTTTTAAACCGTGAACTTTGAGGAATTGTAGACGTGCAAACTACACCATGGTTTCAGTGTTAATGTGTGAGAATTAGCTAAGGTATTTTCCAAATACTCATTACTCTCTAAAGAGCTTCTGAGCAGGAAATCAGAACAGGGCCTGTGGACCTGAATTTTATCAAGTACCTCAGTTGATTCTGTTGCAAATGGTTTTCAGTCAGCCCTTTGAGAGACACCAAGCTGGGGTATTTGCCCAGATATGATTACCAATGGTCATGCAAGTCACCAGTGAGATACAATCGAGAATCGACAAATGACTGAAAAGAGTGACAAAAGAAGAAGAGGATCCAGTAAGGACCAGTAGAGACGCTATCCCAAGCACTCCTGGCTGGGAGTTTTACAAATGCATTCATATAAATGCACTGATAGTTAACAGCCATGGCACTGCATATTTTTCTAAGTTGCTGAGTATTAAAGTGTATGGCTGAGCATCATAAGTTGTGTTAAATTATATTTTGGTTGCTGTAAAATTAGGTGTACATTGTGTGTCATAGATGTAGGGATACAGATGTGTAAATATATGTCGTTGTTTCAGTTCTTCAGCTGATACTTCATAATGTCTTGGTAACTTCTAAATGAAGGACCTCTTCAAATATTGTTTAGAAAGAAAAGATACCTGTTCATCCCTGTCCACCTCCCTTTCTTCATCCCCTTCCTTGTCCCTTCACTTTTTTTTTGTTTTAAATCTTTATTGGAGTATAATTGCTTTACAGTGTTGTGATCCCTTCCCTTCTTGAACAAATTGGTCCATTAAGTGAGGTAAAATAACCCTTTGTCAGCATGGGGGAGGTGGGCATTCAAGGAACCACATGACTTGGCATTGGGTCTCAGAGTCTGAGAAAGGAGAGAGGATGTCTGCATAAGGGAGCCTGGAGTTGACTGCTGAAGTCTGATTCGTGTGAAAGGGCATCCACATGAGGAAGTGGCCTTGGCAACCACTCTGTACAGATAGTCATAACCCGTGCCAGGTGGAGAAAATGTGTGGGATGGGAAAGTGGCAGCTACAAGAATTTACTTAAATACAGGAAGATTGATCAGATAAGTAAGGAGATTAAGGATATGGTAATCAGTGTTATTTTAATATCTGTGGAGGGAGTTAAAATATGAAAAGGGCAAAAACTAGAATGAAAGGGTGTTGAAAGGGAATGGAGGATGTTAATGTGAACACATGATTTTCAATATAGAGACATTACAGAAACAAACATAGACAATATGTATGCATATGTTTCTGAATATGTGTTTATGAATATGTGTAAATGGTTATGAATATGTGTTTTCATATGTGTGTATATATATATGTACCTAAATCCCCTAGCTCTGCCTATTGAGAGTACCTGGGACCACTACTTCCCAAGAGCAATGAATACACCTAGTGTCTGGATCTTGGTTTCTAAATACAGCTCTCCAACTGAAGGAACTAAAGCTCTTTGGAGAAATGGCTGATTCTAGAGCTGCTACAGGGAAAATATAAGATGACCCTAGAACATATTATTGTTTCAAGAAGTAAGGGATCAGCCATAAAAAGAAATGAAATTGAGTTATTTGTAGTGAGGTAGATGGACCTAGAGTCTGTCATACAGAGTGAAGTAAGTCAGAAAGAGAAAAACAAATACCATATGCTAACACATATATATGGAATCTAAAGAAAAAAAATAGTTTTGAAGAACCTAGGGGCAAGACAGGAATAAAGATGCAGATGTAGAGAATGGACTTGAGGACACGGGGAGGGGGAAGGGTAAGCTGGGACGGTGTGAGAGAGTGTCATGGACATATATACACTACCAGATATAAAACCGATAGCTAGTGGGAAGCAGCCGCATAACACAGGGAGATCAGCTCAGTGCTTTGTGACCACCTAGAGGGGTGGGGTAGGGAGGGTGGGAAGGAGGGAGACGCAAGAGGGAGGAGATATGGGAATGTATGTATATGTATAGCTGATTCACTTTGTTATAAAGCAGAAACTAACACACCATTGTAAAGCAATTATACTCCAATAAAGATGTTAAAAAAAAAAAGAAGGGAGATATCAAAGAATAATTGGGAAATATCAAAGGATATAGAAGCCAAACTGAAGGGGTTTCCACTGGACAAATCTAGAACAATCTAAGCCTCAAAATAAATAATGGTAGAAACATAGTCAATTGAATAAAATAGGAGTCTATGAGTTCATACTGATTTAAATAATTAAACTGAATAAATTATGTTTGATGAGGAACAGGATATTTACATAATTACAAAGTGCCTTACCACAAAAATGATTAATAATGAAGGAGAAAAAAATAACTTTACAGTGGAGAAGACCGGGTGATACACCTTAATCAAATGAGTGAAATAATATTCCAGTAAGGTTACAAGTTAAAAGTTTGCCAAAATTGTTTGATAGGAAGCAGTGAGAGGACAGAGCTTCACCACTGTGTTATTCCTGCCAACTACACATATCCTGAATAATCATGAGACAAATACAAACAGCTAAATCCTACAAAGTAACTGATCCATATTCTTTAAAATTTTCTCGTTCATGAAATTCAAGAGAAGCCTGAGAAAATTTTCCAGATTAAAAAACTAAAGAGACAGGACAACTAAATGCAACATGTGACGCTGGGCTGATCCTTTTATTATGAAGGACGTGATTGGGATAATTGACAAAATTTGAAAGGGGTCTGAGGCTTAGTAACACTGTAGTAATGTGTCAGTGTTAATTTCCTGATTTTCATGATTATATTTGGATATATGTTTGTAGGAAATACTAGAGGATTTGGGGGAGACATTGCATTGTGTTGGCAACTACTCTCAAATGGTTTGGGAAATAAATTATTTTTATTGTCACTTCAACCTTTCTTTAATTTTCGAGATTGTTGAAAGAAGGCAAAGAAAGAGGAGAAGACCCCTGAGTCAGGTAATCCTCCTTTTCCTGGCAACTCCCCTAGTTAAAAGCTCAGTTTACAATGGTGGTCAGTTTTTCAGTCCATTTGTGCTAATTTCTGTTACTAACAACATAGCATCTTATTTTCTATCTGAGGTTTTTGGATTTTTCCTAATTATGCTTTTGCTTTTTATTCTATCAAATGTCTATGAATTTGATAAAGTCCTCGGTATTAAAAGAAAATCAGTAAGATTCATAAAAATAAAAATAAGTTCTTGGAGAAATTTATAAATTTCTACCTGCATTCAAAGTGGAGTAAGTTGGCAAGAAATTTATAAGGGGAAAATACTCTAAGGAGCACTCCCATTCGGAAACTCAAAATGGTTGCACGTGTTTATCCTGTAAGAGGTCTGTGATGAAACAGCAGGATGAAGGCTATATGTGCAAACTTAAATGCCATCTTTTAAATCACCTTTCATGTCAGGCCAGGTAAGAACTGGGCAATTCAATAAGTAAATTAGAACAATTCTTATTTTCAATAATTTCTTAGGTCAACAGAATAATGAAAAACTTATCTTTAACTCCAAGAAATCTGGACAGTTATTAAAGCAAATGTGTTGTCCTACTGGCCTACACCTGGTTATGAACAGCAGTACGACTTCAGAAAACCCTGGACACTGAGTGGACTTTCTAAATATAGCTTTTTCTTTCTATAAAGGTGTTTTACAAGAATGCTATCTTTTGTGAAAATGTGGCCTTTGTAAATGGTACACAGACACTAAGGTCTGTGACTTTTAGACCTAGAAAAGATTTGAAATATTTTCTTAGCCTGGGAATCCACATTTTAGAGGCATAGAAAGAGAAACCCAATGAAATTAATTACTTTACCCACCATCAAACGGCAAACAAGTAATAACGACAGCACTCAAGCCTCTGTCTTCTAACTCCATTGAATGCAGCATAAATAGATTGCAGTAACTGCTTATTTTCATTGTCCTCAACACATTTCTTCTGTGCCTTATCCCTCTTCTTTTAAGAGGAATGACAACATTATCTGCAAACTTTACCTATAACTAATTTTTTTTTAATTTTGCTGTTTTGTAACTCATTTTTGAAAAATTCTGTTTCTACGTTGAAAATGTGTAAGGACATTTACCTTCTTTCTTGAAACACCTTTGCCTGCATTTATCACATTTTATTGTTGAACTGTTGTGTAGCAATAAGTACAAAAGCGTGTCTAGTAGAGGAGATAATGTCAGAGGTGACAAGGTGTGTGTATGGGGGGGGTGGGGTTAGAGTTGACATACCTTAAGGGAGATGAGGAGAGAGAGAAGAGAATAGAAATTTTATTTATTTGAAAAAAATATGATTGCAAGTTAGACAATGTTTGGCTAAACTTAATACAGTATAGCTTTCCTTAACTTTAATTCTGGGTAAACTTCCACTGTTTACATTGCCACAGACTAGGGAATAAACAAAGCAAAAAGATTTTTGGTACCACCATTTTGTGTTAATTTCATAAAGATTTCTACAAGACTTTTTAAAAATAAATTGAAAAACGAAAGACTTGCCTTTAGCTTATTTTCCCTGCATGCTTGCACTTTAATAAGTTGATAAATGACATTTAAACTCAATAATTATGATTAATTCTGTCCCACAATTTTTACAAGCACTGGTGATTGTGTGCGCCTGCATGTGCGCACCTTTACAACCAGTAAAATAAAGTTCTTGATCAAAAAATTATTATCATTTAGACTATTGAATAAAATCAGATATGATAGAGGGGCCAGCTGTTGGTAGGTTTAAAAGTCACCCTAGGTGATTAATTCATGCAGCAGTGTTGCAGGTCTCTCTTTAGATGAAGCACTTAGAAGTATAACCAAGCATGGCTCTAATTTCATATCCGAGTTCATATTTAGAGTTCTTTGGCAAGTGCTTGCTCTATGTGTTTTTATAGTCTTTGGTTGTGCTCTAAAAATATCAAAATTATGAATTAACAGATATGCAAAAGTGAAATCCTAGAAGATAGGATAAACATGAAGTCCTGTAATTATCACTCAAACAGAACTGGGAATCAGACAAAGACATTCATAAGTCATAATGCTGAAATTAAAATCTTCTAGTTACAGTACAAAAGAATCCTGATTTGTACCACAAGGTAATGAATTCAGTACTTTTCATTTGTTAAATATTTGCTTATTACCCTGCACCGTGCATATAACACTGTTCCAAACTTTGGAGGGCAAACAGGAAAAACAGAAACTCTCTAGCCTCAAGTTGTTTATACTGCAGTCAGTGAAATTTCTCTACTTTGAGATCTTTTAATTCCTCAGTTCATTGTAACATCTTCTTCAGATGAATTGTGTTTTATTTGTTAAAACCAATGTTTAGCACTTTAAATAGTTTCTTCAATGTTCCTGATAGTGAAATAGAGTCCTAATGCTGATTACCAATACTAATTGTAGAATTGATAGGAGAAGTGCTCAAGATCGATAGGAACGTGATTTCGGTAATCTACAAAATGTCTTGAGGTTTCCCAGATAACAACTTGTCTCCCAGACAAAAATGCACTTATTATTTATATTCCAAGCTTATAATTTTTTTGTATCTTAATCATATAGAGATTTTACAACATCTTTTATTTTTTTATTACTTTTTTTTTATTTATTATTATTTTCTTTTGCAGTCCACGGGCCTGTCACTGTTGTGGCCTCTCCCGTTGCAGAGCACAGGCTCCGGACGCGCAGGCTCAGTGGCCATGGCTCACGGGCCCAGCCGCTCTGTGGCATGTGGGATCTTCCCGGACCGGGGCACGAAACCGTGTCCCCTGCATCGGCAGGCAGACTCTAAACCACTGCGCCACCAGGGAAGCCCTACAACATCTTTTAATTCACATTTTAAGATATTTTGTTCAGTGGATTATCTCATTTTGAAACTATTGATTTATATGTACATACTATGTAAATATTAGTATATATTTCTCAATGGCTAGGTTAGTGCTTTCTTAACTACTTAAGTTTGTTTAATTCATATGGTTGTTCTTCAGCATTTCTTTTACTCGCTGGAGCCTATCCTACTGACTTCAAAAAGCCTGAAAAAATCTGAAAATCCCATTTAAAGTAATTGTATGGAAAATCTTTAAAATAACATATAATAATGGTAGAGAAGAAGAGTATTTAACATTGTGCTGAAGATCATTCCATTAATAAAGAGATTAATCAATAATTCTAACATTCAGACATATAATAAAAATGAAAAACATTAATCGTAATACTGAGCAGTGACATTTTCAATAAAGGGAGATATTAAATATCGTATAGGAAACTAGTATCTGCAGAGCAGATAAGTTGGCAGTGATTATACATATATTTAAAATATGTTGAAACAGTCATAGACAGTTTTTCTTTTTGGCTGAAAAGAGGCATATTGAAGTGTTTAAGCACTACTTCAACTGGAATAGATATTTAGACGCTCTACAGAAAACACATGATTGCAGAAGAGCAGATATTAGCAGGTGTGTGAATGTGTATGTCTTTAATTAATGCATTTTCACTCATTCAAAAAGGAGAAGACTGCCAAATTTACTTTAAAGGTGGCATTGTGATATGTTAAAGTTCCACTCTTAGACTTTTGCTGCTGTTGCTGTTCCTTTAGTATTCACCAAAGAGTACCGTCCTGTCATTTATCCAAGTTAGAAATCTAGAAGCAATCCTAGGATTCTCATTATAGGGTCCCCTACCTTCATGCTCCCCACTCAATAAGTAACAAATTCTTGGCTCTCCTATGTAGGAAAGCTCTCTCCAATGTACGCCTGCTCTGTCACTCTCCGGGTCCAGCATCTCTGCCTCACCCTCCCATTGAAGTCACTTCTAGTTCATTCTGTGCAGGGCCATTTTTAAACCTTCCTCAGTTCTAGGCAATTGCCCTTTTAGAAGCTTTACCCTAAATGTTATCAAATGCATTAAAATGTGCCCAAGTCACATATCCAATATAATTTATAGATAACTATATGAAAGCTGAGTAACATTGCTCTTGTAGTAATATTAGTTGAAAATATTAATGACACAAGTTTTTATCTCAACTTTGCAGATTTTTTTTCCTATTCTGGAGCCATGTTTTTCAGGTGTCAAACCATTTTCTAAGTCCTTCTCAAATTCCTAGTCCCTAGTGAGTGTGCTTTTACTGTCACAGGGTTGAACAGCCCAGACAGCAAGATGTCTGAAGATGAAGACCATCACATGGTTGAGTAGAACAGATATGTGGATGTTGGAATGCAAAGCGTTTGTAGAAAAAAATATACAAATCAAGGAAGAAATTGCAGTGTCAATTAATATGATGTATATGAGATGATAGTATTAAAAAGCCAGGTTCTGTAGGGATGTCAATAAAATATCACCCTACACAGTAATGTCTCAACACTGCAGTATGTGAACTGCTTACATATTAAAAAAAAAATAGGGTTGGCAAACCATCAACAAAAAATTAAGTATAGTATGTTCCAAAATGAATGTTGGAAAATGGCAACTGGTTTTGGAAGTGGTTAAATCACCTATCAGTTTCATGACAATATTTCTAAACCTTTAATATTCCATCTTTAAAACTGAGATAATGAACATTCCTCTTCGATAAATTTGTTGATGAATTTAAACTATACAATTCACATAAACTTCTTAGTGTTATATCTGGCAAATACTTGATATTTTTGTTATTTTTGATAAATAATTAGTAAACAATAGCTGTTTTGTTACTATGGTCATTATTACAACTTAGACCAGACCAGAACAGACCAGAAAATATTACTGAGATTGATTTGATCTTTCATTGTGCTTTTAAAGATGGAAAATTTAATAATGAGTTATTTTGAGAAGAAATGTGTCGATGTTCTAATGTCCTTGCAAAAACTAAATATTTATTGGATGTAGAAAAAATAGTCTAGTTTAATGAGAAGGTATAGATGTTAAAAGTATCTTTCCTCCTTGGACTCATAGAGAGCCAGAAAAGGAGATTAAACAAAGGATTTAGAAAGTATAATATAATAAAGAACAGCACCAGCTCTGGACTCTTAATGCTTTTGTGGTTTTGATGTGAATAACCCCAGGTCCCCATTGTGACATCAGTACTACCACTCACTGTGTAAGGCATGGTCAAGTCGATTAACCTCTCTCTGCTTTCGTTTCTTCATCTGTAATGTGCAAGTAATATTACTTGTCAGTTGCCAACCAGCAGTACTTCTCCAGCTAATTGACTGTGTCAGCAGGGATGCTGCAAAGATTAGCTAATAGATGATTTATAAACCTTTTGAAATATTAAATAAGTGATGTAAAAAGCCTTAACAAAAGAAGGACAGAACAAATCATTCCATGCATTAATTCGCTACTTTAGTCATATATATTTTATAAAAAACTTTACAAGCGGTAACCTTCCGTAAAGTGAAAATAGGATAGATTACTTGGATTTCTAGAGTGCTTTTTGTTGCTGTTATTTTTAAAAAATCTTCTGTCATAATTAAGAATACACAGAAGAAAAAACGTATCAGAGGAAATGATTACAGTTCACCTCTTTATATTGATGATAAGTATTATGAGACAGGAAAATTAAATGAATAAGAATAAAGAAACATGCTTTCTGAGCTATCAATACTTTTACTATTGACAATGGGATAACGTTGACAAATTTACTTTACCAGTAAGGATCTTGAGTATGATGATTAAAAATAAATATACAATATACTTTTTCCAGATGTAAGAACAACATACAAAATCCTGTGCCAAGCATTCTGAGGGGACTCAAAAATCAAAGGCCCAGATCTCAAGGAACATATAATATAGGAAGAAGAGCAACATGAAAATAATTAATTCTTGCATAGTGCCAAATTAAATAAATATTATAATAAAGTTATTTATTTTACCTGGAGATTGGGAGGTGTTGTGGCTTGTAAAGTGGGTTTGAAAGATGAGGAGGATTTTGTTGTCATTGGGAGAGAAGGTCACTCCAGGTTGAGAAAAGCAGCATGAGAAGACCAATAAGAGAACACCAGAGATATAGCAAGTGTTTGCTATGATCTAACTTAGTATACATGGGAGAGATAGTATAGGGAAAAAAGCTAGTAAATTAGGTTGGGTTCACATTCTTGAGGGCCATGCAAATAAAGTTACAACTATGTTTTGAGGGTTCTCAGGAGCCACTGAAGATTTTTGAGTATTTTATGTTTAATAAAGTTAATTCTGGTGAAAGTGTAAAGGGTAACTTGGAAAAGAATAAGTTTAGATAAGTAAGTAGTTAGCCTATAATTGCAATAGTCAAGAAAGAGATGATGAAGGGAGTGACCAGACAAAGAACGGAAATGAAGAATACTTAAGAAGCATTGAATGGATAGAATTAAAACAATGAGGTTTGAGAATTGATTAGATGGGAAGAATTAGTGAGATGGAAGTAATTGAACACAATTCTAAGATTTCTATTAATATCATGGATACCTAAGAAAATAGTAGTAATATACACTAAAATGATAAGGATAATAAATAGTTTGGGGGGTGGAGGTAGAGATGCAGCAAAGAGATTCCATTTGAACTTGCTGAATTTGAGTTTTTAAGGACAAACATGGGGGAATATCCAATAGGCAGTAAAAATTCCCAAGCTATGCTTCAGAAAAATATCAGGCCCCCAAATGATAGATTTGATAGCCGTCTATACACAGTTGGAATTTAAGACAATTGGGGTAAATGGGATTACCAAACAGAACAAAAGAGAGAAAATATATTATTTAATAGTTAAGTGAGGGAAAGAGCAAGAAGAAATATAAGAAGATTATGAGGGAATCAAGAGTACAGTAACTATCAGAGCCAAGGGAGAAAGATGTTTCCGGAAGAGAGGAATAGCAACGTAAAATGTTGTACACAATTTGATATAGGTGATTACAGTGAAAAGCCTGTTGAATTTTGTGATTAATCTGTAATGGTTTTTCTCTGAGAAAACAGTTCTGGTAAATTGATAGATATGTAAGTTAAATTGCAAAGGCATTAAAAATAAAGCATTGTAAAGGATGCAGGAAAATTAGTATCTACCCTTTTTTCTGTAAGTTTGAGAGTTAATGAAAGTAAAAGGTGAGTGACAAAAAGAACAGAGCTAAAAGATGAAATATATTTTATACCAGAGAATATGTAAATAATTTTATAGGCATTGGAGAAGCAGGGAAAAGAAAGACTCCGGAAGCACAAGGCAGGATTGAAGGAAAAATAATAGGAGAGAAGATAGAATCAAGAGCACCAGTCAGGTATTAATGTTGGCAAAAGGACTCAAATAAAAAGATGGCAATTTTGATGTGATGATAAAGAAACAGCAATTGAAGGAATTTATGTAGGATGACCTTGACATTCTCCATAAATTCATTAGGCAAGAGTTTCTATGGAGTGTAAGAAGATGAAATACAAGTGAGACTTAAGAAACACAAAACAATGAAGAAATTGCTGTTTTTAAGGATGGTGAACGGGTCAGCCAGAGATCAACAAAGGAATTTATGAATAGCTTTGTTTTGTATGAATTAGCTTGCCTAATTAGACAGGGAAAATATTTTCTTGAGATAGCCTGTGCTTCTGGCTTTATAACATTTTTAGCCTTAGATTTCTCATTACAAAGTTTTGATTTGTTAAGCACTGTGGGAAGAAAAAAAGGATTTGAATCTGGGCTAAAGGAAGTTTCAGAGAAGAAGTTAAGTAATAATACAATTGACTAGGTCATGAATTTACAAAAACAATATGAAAATGTGCCCATGTCAAAACAAGGAAAATATATATATATAATCTTGAATGAAGGCATAAGGATCACAATTATCACATTACTGGGGATCAGAGATGAATTGATGAATAGAGAGAAGACTGAGAATAATAACCATTAGTATCAAATGTTGGAAATTTTTGAACTTGAGAATTTTTATTATACACTGAAAATCAGGGAAGAAGTGACGAACTCCCCCCAACAAATGTAGATGGGTTATTATTTGTAGTAGTATTAGTCAAAAACTTACTGTGAATGAAAACCATCAAAGACAGCCTATTTGATCTCATATTAGGCAAAATTTATTCTAACAATATTTTGTGATTTAAAAAGTCAATGCCTTGGATTTAGAACAAAAGAGGGTTTGACTTCACAGAGTTAATATGTGTTGGCATCATTCTGTGATTCTGAGATTACTTTTTTTAAGTGTGCTTTTGATAGAACACTATCCAAACTCTTCTAAAGGACAATACGTGTCCCATTATACCAAATGGTATTCTAGAGCATGCAGTGTCATGATCTGGCGCAGGATTTATAATTATGCCTTAACAGAGGAGACTTCTGTGGAAATTTTCAAATTGTTGTTATTAACAGGGTATGGTTCTTGATTTCTTCTTTGTTGTCACTTACTCCAAAATGTGACTAGAATATAGCCCAATTCAAGGAAAAGGGGAACTAAGGTAGCATCAAGTTCTGGCACCCTGTCCTGTCTCATGAGACTTAATTTGAAGCCCTCTGATTTGTGAGATTGGGGGGTTGTTCTTAGAAATAAGCTATTAGATTGTTTGTAAGCCTGAATTAGATAAATAAGTAATATTCTTATGCAGGAAAAGAAAAAAGAAAAAGATAGATAGTATTGTACTTAGCATGGAAATAGCTGATTATTTCCAGAATATTTTAGGAATCAAAAACCTGCTTAGTTAAGTTCTCTTTACAAAAGGGTTCCCTTCTCTAATCCGTAGTGTTTGTCAGATAGCTTCCTGTTACTGTGTAGATCAACAGTTCTCAAAATTTGGTCCCCCAACTCCTGCATGCCCCCAATGACCCTTTCAGTCATTCCCTGAGATACTTGCAGTAGATTCACAAGTTTAAAATAATTTTCATACTAATACTGATGCTATTTACCTTTTTCACTTGGCTGCCATTTGCACTAATGGTGCAAAAGCATGGTGGGGAAAACTGCTGACACCTTAGCATGAATCAAGTCAGTAGCAGCAAACTACTAGTAAGCCTGGTATTCTTCACTGCCACACACTCAGAGTTAATATTTTTAAAATGCAAGATGTACCTAAGAATGTACTTGATTAAGGAGTAAAAATATACTAATTTTGTCAAATCTTGACTCTTGAGTAGATGTCTTTTTAATATTCTGTGTGTTGAAATGGTAAGTCAGTGAAGATGTACCAAACTACACGGTTGTCTCAAGTAAGTACTTGTGTGACTGCTTGGGTTGAGAGCTAAATTAGCCACTTTTCTCATGAGTCACCATTTTTACTTGAAAGAACAACTGACAAGCAAACTGGGTTTTTTTCAAACTTGGATATTTGGCAGAGATTTTCTTGAAAATGAACAAAGTGAGCTTGTCACTTCAAGAGAAGCAAAATCCAACTGTATTTGTTGCCAGTGGTAAAATCTGAGCTTTCAAATAAAAATTACAATTTTGGAAAACTTATTATCGGCCCCTGTGAACTTGTCAGTTTCTCAATTCTTAAAGAATTTTCTGTTGAGATAGGTGGCATTACTAACAAATGTGATATTGTATAATGAAATAAGCTACTATTTGGAAATTTTGCATAACCTAGTGAACCAATATTTTTCCAAATGACCAATACCTGTTATTTTAAAAAATACACATGGGCAAAATATCCATTTAAGTTGCAAAGTAGACAATAGATTTTAATAAAACAGTAAGGGAAGCATATTGATATGGTTTTAGATTCCACATTGCAAAATTTAAAAATCCATAATTATCTGAAAAAGCTATTAAAATTCTCCTCACTTTTCCAACTAAGAAATCTGTGTGAGGCCAGATTTTCTTCATATACTTCAACTGAAACAACATATTGAGACATTGAACGCAGAAGCAGATATGAGAAACCAGGTGTCTTTTGTTAAGCCAGACATTTGCAAAACTAAGCCAGAGAATTTCAAAATGTAAAACAATGCCATTCTTGTCACCATTTTATTTTGGCTTTGGAATATATATTTCATTTCACTAAAAATATATTATTTACTGAAATGTAATGGGCTTTTTATTTATATTTTAAGTGAATTAATAAATATTTAAAATTTACAGTCTTAATTTCACATAATGTAAATATTGGCAGATATAACTATATAAACAAAATCTCATTCGGGGTCTCAGTAATTTTTGATAATGTAATGGATATCTGAGACCAAAACGTTTCAGAAACACTAATGTAGACCAAATCTTAAGCACATAGGAAACTACTCAATGACTTTTAGCAAACTTCACATGATTTTATAAAGTAACACTGGAGAAGTCATGTAACTGCATTTGTAATAATGGTAGAGGAAGAATTTTCCTTCTCTTTTAAAAAAAAATCATACCATTTATATTAGAGAGAAGACTTCAGTGCCTGCTGATGACATTCTCTCCATTCTTTCTTCCAAGTCTGTGAGTCTCATTTTCATGTGTCCCCATTTACAGGAGTAAAATTAGCGTGCTATCCAGTCACCGTTTGGCTCATGACTCAATGTCACTATAAAAATCATTTGAGCAGCTTCATAGACCCAACTTCTTTTAGAATACATCTGTGCGGACACTTCAGTTTGTTTAATACAGGAGACGTAAGTACATACTTTTTCTAGCCTCTTGCAGTCTATCTAAATCTATAAATTATGCTAGGGTGAAATCTGGTTTATTCTCTCAATTTGTGTAAATGATATTTAAAAAGATAGAGGGCATAAGTAAGGGAAAGACCAACACAAATTATGAATCTCAGTTTAGGAATCCATTATACAAACAAAACAATTTTAGAATACCAATATACTGTTTGCTTTGTTAAAGAGGGAGAAAGTGGGGCTTTTTTAAGAAGGGGGGAAAGAAAGCAAGGTTATTTCTTAGTCCTGAATTTTGATTGGATTTTTAGATATCAATATTTAGAAATTTATGCTTTAAAATTTAATCTAATTTTAAATAGTACAGTACTTAAATAATAAAATGTCTTTTCCTCCCTCTAATCAGACTTTGAATATTAGTATAATTAGCTCTTGTATATAACTAGATACAAAAAATAGCACCATATTATCTTGTTTATATCCAATACTACCATTTTGTCATGTCTAGGAAATTCTAATTACAGCAACATAAATAGGAAGCTTTAGTGAAGAGTCAAAGCCCACTTTTGGTAAATTTTTCCAAGTTTTATTCTGATTAGTTTATTTTGCATAAGGCCAGAATGTGTGCTAAGTGCTACTCTATTAAATCTCTACCAGCTGCTGACACTTACTAGACTTTTTTTTTGACTTTTGTCATTTTGGGGTGAACATCTGTCAGCCATAGTCATTTGGCAACAGTTTGCCCAGAATTTCTAAGCTAACTACAAGTCATTATGCAGTGATTATATTGGTGTAAAAGTTATTTCCAATCTCTGGTAGTCATATCAATAAATTGAAAAGCTGTGTCAAGATGTTTAGCTGAAAGGAAAAAAACATAGCTGCCATGCATGTAAAAATTACTGTTTTTGAGCACCTAATGGGAATTCATTAAGGAAGTATAATCATGGAGAGAGAGAAAAAGATACAGAGTTTATAACATGTATATGTTTTGTTTCAAAATGTAATTATGTATTTAAATATGCGCTATTTGTCAGCTATCGTTCTTTTTACTGAAATTTAAGTTTATTGTCTGGAGAAAACAAATCTAATAAAAGTGAAATACTACTTTATAATAATAACTATTATAATAATAATTATAATGGCTACCATAATTGAATGCCCAGTACTTTCTATGTTACTTTAGAGGTTTACAATAAGATGCATATCAATCTAGCAAGTATATTTCATAAATGCTTAAGAAGAAAAGGAGTTTACAGAATAATCTGTTCTCATAATTCTCATTATTGTCTTTCACTAAATCCAACTGAAATCTAGATACACACATCTCAAAGGTGAACACAGTATACACATACATATCTCATAACCCTGTTTCTTCTTCCATGTGCTCATTACTTAGGAATACCCTAAATGAAAATTCAAATTAAGTTTTTGGTTCCCCTCTTATAAATAGAATTAGCACCATCACAGAAATTAACATTCCCAGATATACAAATCATAATGCAGTACTCCTTTTAATTCATATCTTCTCATGGAAAATGTCACCACTTTTTTCTGTCTCACTCTGATATTTCAAATCTTCTTAAAACTATTATCAGCAAAGTGAATTAGATGTAAACTCCCACATACACGAGTATTATTATGGCAGTCTACATTTTAAAAAATGATAATGGCAAAAAACAAGGAACTTTATTGCAAAATACAGTGTTCTTTATGCAAAACCCACAGACCTGGGTTCAAGTCATAGTCCGTGTGTTATTTAGCAATCACTTAACATCTCTGACTTATTTTCTTCAAATGAAAATGAGGATATTTTTGCCTACTTCATAACATTGTTATCAGATGAGAAATAATAGCAGTTGTGCTATTTTTAAAGCCTATGTTTTCAAAAGCCATAAAGAGACTAAGAATGAAAGACAATAACAATGACTTTGAGATGAGCTTATTCCTGTAACCTACTTCACCTTTTTATCAGATATATTTGATAGATATAAGAAGGTCAATGACTGATTCTAAATTTCCACAAAATGTGCCCTTATTTCAAAATGTGACCATAGAAAGAAATCGGTAAAGATATCCAATTCTAAATCTTTAAAGTAACATAGAAACTAAGTACTGCGTTGGTTAATGGTAGTGGAGTAGGTAATGAAAATATCATTATAATAGCACCAAATTACTTCAAGGTCAAAAACTTTATGCAAATTCGTAGCTTACTCACAGACAGGCAACCTGGTAAAACAGAAAGAGTGGACTGGGATTTGAAGACCTTCATTCCAACCACTTAATTAATTAACTATGTGAAGATGGGCAGATCACTTGAAGTATCTGGTCCTCAGATTTTCCACCTATAAAACCTTCCAGAGTTTTAGGATTTGGTGATTTAGTATAACCCAGGGATAGGGAAATTCTCTGTGGCTACTGATGAAAGGTGATTAATGTATTTCTTCCTCATTGTTCAGTTCTAGTCAACATACTTTTATTCAGCACTGATTATGTGCAAAAGGCTCTACTAGGAATTCTGTGTAGTTAAAATATTAACAAAATGCGTTTCCTCTCTTGTCAGAACTTGTGATCTGTCTAGAAGGAGAGGCAACCATGATGCCAGTTAGAATTTTAACGCCCTGTACGGGTACAAATCAAAGCCTGTGGGAGCGCTAGGTGAAGAGATAGGGGAAAGAAGACAAAGAGAAGATGGCATTGGCTGAATTTTGAGGGCTAAATCCATTTCAACAAGCAAGTTTGTCAGGAGAAGGCATTCCAGGTTGAATAACAGACTTGAGCAAATGCACCATCAGAGAAGCTCTGGGAAAACACTGTGCATTTTTCTGTAGCGTACCAAGTATGAGAGTGAGTGGTTAAAGTTAAAGCAGCAAAAGTGGGTTCTTTTCAGATTGTGGGAGAACTCAGCAGTAACCCTGGTAAGAGCCTTTTCTGTGTTTTGCAGAGAATAAATATGAGTGACGTCAGATAGAAACCAACGTGACCTGGTAGATGATTAGACACGGACATCAAGTGAGAGGAATAAGTCAAAATATGCCCCAACACAGCGCATTAATGAAGCCAGTCTGCTCTATTTACGTGTTCTGTTGTTGTCTTACTTTGTTTTATTGAAGGTGAAATGTCTGTGCAAAACCAAGTGGAAGTCCCTGTTCAGCAGGCAGTTGCTCTTGTGTGTGAGGACCTTGGGAGAACATTCTAAATAGCAGGTGCAGACGTTTGTATCATCCCTAGTGAGGAATTAGAAGCATTGGGATTAGATGAGTTATTCAAGTAAGAAAGTAAAGAAGGTCAATGACTGATTCTAACTCCCTACAAAATGTGCTCTGATTTCTAAAGGTGACCCTAGAAAGGGAAGTCTGTAAAAAATACAAAGGTCAAATGGGATGGAACCAGGATAGTAAGGGATCATGAAAGCTAAGGAAGTGACAGTTGTTTTTTTTTTAAATCAGTACTTACTCACCATGTGCCAAACACTGTGTTAGTCTCTTGAGATACATAAACCAAGTAAATTCTCATAATCTTGAGAACTAAGTATATTTATCACAATTTATAGATAAAGAACTAAGTACAGAGAGATTAGACATAGCATAACAAGTAAATGGAAAGTCTGGATTCAAATACAGGTAAGTCTGATTCTTATAATTATTTTACCTCTATAACTTTTAATATATGCTAGGGGAGAGTTTCAAGGAGAATGTAACTGGCAGTGTCATGTGAGCTCAAACAGGATAGACGCTCACAAGAACATTTAACACTAAGCGGTCACTTAATGTTAATACAGATCATTTCAGTGATCTATATGAAAGTAGTCTCTGTAAAACATACTATATAAAGGCCAATGGAATAGAAAAATTCTAAAGGTTGTTTCAAGGAAAGTGAGAAAATAAAAGTAGTTGAACCCTACTGAGAAGTTTAATGAAGGAAAGAGAAGGTAGTGCAAAGATTTATGAAGGTTGAGGAATGGGTATTTGGTTGAATGGTTGGTTCATTTTTTTTTTAGTAAGGAAAGACTTGAACATGCTTATAAGCTTAAGGGAGAAATCCAGAGGAGAAAGAAAACTCAAATTATTGAGAAAAAAATGGATGGAGAAAGGCCCTACAGGAGGTAATAGGAAATAGAGTCAATAGCATGCCTTAAAGAGAAAGCAGCTAGTTCATCTAGAAAAGAAACAATAGTGATTTACAGAGAAATGTATTTGATAGGGAGAAATGTAAGAGAACTTGCAGCAGATGTCCTATATCTTCTCCAAGAAGGAAGATGCAAAGTCACCTCTTAAGGCAGGTAGTGTCTGGTTGTGTGGACTACAAAAGGTTTGGAATCCTTCCCACAGAGAGAAGCCATAGGGAAGAGTCAAATAGAGATGAACAAAAGAATTTCCGTTCAACTCAGAGTGTATACTAATAATAGAGTAAAAATGTTTAGTTGAGCCAATTGGCACAATTTTGTGACTTTTTTGGTAACACTTATCCACCCAGTAATGAGATCAGAGAAATTGTACCATGCTGTTTTCCAGGTGAGGCTTAGGAAAGTCAAGGTGACGGTAGAGCAAAGGGACTTCTTGATGCTAATGAGAAGCTACACCAAACGGTGGGCAATTGATCCAGGCTGGGCCTAGATGAAACTAAAACAAAAAGGGTTAAAGGAATTAAAGATATGACCAGTGTGAAGAACAGATTCATTATGAGTAAGAGGAAAAGAAAAAAAATTGGTGGTTATGGTCACAGAAGGGAATTTCCAAATTCAAGATTCTAGAAATGATATAGTTTTGAGTGATCATTGTTTTTACACTTTCACTTAAAGTGCCATTAATGATTATGTCATCCAGCTGTCCTGCTTTACTTATTAGAAAATGGAAGGCCAGGAGGTCAAGTGATTTTCTGTCACTCCATGACCCAATGTCAGGGGCAGGATTCAATCCAGGACCTTCTGAGGAGCATTTGGAAATTTTAAGTAACATGGTAACAACCATTAAATCATATTCCCATAAAAAAGAATGGTGGATATAGTCAAGTGATTGGAACCATAATATAGTCACAGTAAAGCATGCAGTATTCATATATTTCCTATTTCAAAACTTGTATTGTGCTATTCCTCCCTCTTTCCTCTTTTGGCTTCCTCTTACAGAAGAGAGAGTATAAAAGTTTTCCCCAGATTAAATTAACAGCTCCCTCATTAAGCACTGGGAGAAGAACTAAGCTTTAAGGAAAGTGCTACTGACGGCCATCCTGGATTTCACTGTAAATGGCATCAGTTTATTTCAGAGTGACAGTGTGCATGTCCATGATAGTGTATGGGTTCTACCATTTTAGCTTCTTCCACATTTTGTATATGTTGAAAAGACTCCTTTCTCTTGATTATTGGCATGGGTTTTTAATCTTAAACTATAGTAAAATGTAATTGGAATGTTTAGGAATAGGAGGGAAATTGTGTTACTTTAAAGTCCTGTTTAAACAAAATTAATCCAACAGAAATTCATTATTCATATCTTAGTATTCATCCCTCTTATGACCTTCAGGAAAGAATATGAGTTTTTAACATAGAAAAAGACATGAAAGATTTAATTTTTCTCCCTCAGAATGGGAGAAAATATTTGCAAATGAAGCAACTGACAAAGGATTAATCTCCAAAATTGACAAGCAGCTCATGCAGCTCAATAACAAAAAAACAAACAACCCAATCCAAAAATGGGCAGAAGACCTAAATAGACATTTCTCCAAAGAAGATATAGAGTGCCAACAAACACATGAAAGAATGCTCAACATCATTAATCATTAGAGAAATGCAAATCAAAACTACAATGAGATATCATCTCACACCAGTCAGAATGGCCATCATCAAAAAATCTAGAAACAATAAATGCTGGAGAGGGTGTGGAGAAAAGGGAACACTCTTGCACTGCTGGTGGGAATGTGAATTGGTACAGCCACTATGGAGAACAGTATGGAGGTTCCTTAAAAAACTACAAATAGAACTACCATATGACCCAGCAATCCCACTACTGGGCATATACCCTGAGAAAACCATAATTCAGAAAGAGTCATGTACTAAAATGTTCATTGCAGCTCTATTTACAATAGCCAGGAGATGGAAACAACCTAAGTGTCCATCATCGGATGAATGCATAAAGAAGATGTGGCACATATATACAATGGAATATTACTCAGCCATAAAAAGAAACAAAATTGAGTTATTTGTAGTGAGGTGGATGGACCTAGAGTCTGTCATACAGAGTGAAGTAAGTCAGAAAGAGAAAGACAAGTACCGTATGCTAACACATATATATGGAATCTAAGAAAAAAAAAGGTCATGAAGAACCTAGGGATAAGACAGGAATAGACACAGACCTACTAGAGAATGGACTTGAGGATATGGGGAGGGGGAAGGGTAAGCTGTGACAAAGTGAGAGAGTGGCATGGACATATATATGTAAAATAGATAGCTAGTGGGAAGCAGCCGAATAGCACAGGGAGATCAGCTCGGTGCTTTGTGACCACCTAGAGGGGTGGGATAGGGAGGGTGGGAGGGAGGAGATGCAAGAGGGAAGAGATATGGGAACATATGTATATGTATAACTGATTCACTTTGTTATAAAGCAGAAACTAACACACCATTGTAAATCAATTATACTCCAATAAAGAGGTAAAAAAAAAAAGATTTACATTTGATGATCTTTTGTTATTACATGTATCTCATATTCTACCTTGTTAAATATTTTCTTCATTAAGTCTTTAATTAAGTATTTGTGTTACCAGGCCTGTTTGGGGAAACTCACTTTCATTGAGTCCTTTGTAATTTTGAAGATTTTATTTCAAAGTTTCAGTCAAGAAAGTTTATTATTCCTCCCAAGGAATGACTTACCAAGGAGGCAACAAGGGAGCTGTGCTCCTGGACTGGGAGCGGTCACTGGCATTGTTTAGAATTGCCGGTGCGTGATGATAATAACAAGCAAACTGGATTTTGGTCAATTTCATTATTGCCCTTAGGTTCTCTGCAAACAATGCCCTTGCTTACTGCTTATCTCTACGGTGGAGCACTTCCACTCCACCTCCCACCACTTTGGTATGCTACTGAGCTCAAGTTCTTCTTTCTGGAGTTGAAGACTGACTAAAATGGTATTAGAGAAGGAGAATTTTATGATCTAAACTGGGTGTCCACAAACTATGGCATGCAGGCCAAATCTGGCCTTATGCCTATTTTTATAAGTTTAGTTTATTACTTTTATTTAATGTATTCTCTTTGAGTACTTTTGTCCTACAACCATAGAGTTGGATAAAGACTATATACCCTCAAAGCCTAAACTATTTACTATCAGGCCCTTTACAAACAATGTTCCCTGACCCTTGATCAAGAATCAAAGCATTACTTGCTTTGTGGACATGTAAGCAAGACAGTTATTTCACATCCATATTATAGGCCAGTAATTTAACAAGTGTCTTTGTTAAATGTTTACCATTGACCAACATTATATTTACCTTTTAATTTTTCTCTGTTTTGTAGCTCCTGCTATGTGAATATTTGTTAGCAATGACTGATGTGGAAACTACATATGCAGATTTTATTGCTTCAGGAAGAACGGGTAGAAGAAATGCAATACATGATATGCTGGTTTCCTCTGCAAGTGGTAACAGCAATGAATTAGCCTTGAAATTAGCAGGTCTTGATATCAACAAGACAGGTGAGTCGTTTGACATCCATCTCTATGAACATGGAATGATTTGCAGCACTTTGCTAAGTAGGATTAAGCCATGAAAAGACACCTTTGAAAGTAACTGAATAGAAAGTTATAAACAGTCTAAGGCAAGATAAAAGGCAGGTACTAATCTCTTAATCACTCCCACTCTGTTTTCAATGACTGCACCTTACAGGGTTTCCCACTCAAATGCAGAATCCTTAATCTGATTTTACTGATGCAATCAATAAAACACATGAGGGTTTTTTGTTTTTTTTTTTTGCGGTACGCGGCCCTCTCACTGTTGTGGCCTCTCCCGTTGCGGAGCACAGGCTCTGAATGCGCAGGCTCAGCGGCCATGGCTCACAGGCCCAGCCACTCCGCGGCATGTGGGATCTTCCCGGACCGGGACACGAACCCGTGTCCCCTGCATCGGCAGGCGGACTCTCAACCACTGCGCCACCAGGGAAGCCCTGTTTTTTTTTTTTTTTAATCCTAATCTCTATAAAACTCTGAAATATCTTATGTAGAACATTTAACAAAGTTGGAGCTCCTGCCTTTGACAGTTTGGCCACCTGTAACATTTAATAGCATTAGATATTTAACAAGATTCACAGATGAGTCTGACGGATCTCGATTCCAAGAACCATTTCAAAATAAAAGGGTCTCCAGGACCATTTTTATTGAGAATGGAAGTAAAATAGTCTATTACATAAATAAGCCTTAGGTAAGAAGTTCTTTTAGTTTTCCTTTCATGATAGACTGAGTTTGAAAATTTTGTCTTACTATTGGGCCTCGAACTCCTACACACCAAATTTAACTTTATCAATGAAAAAGTAAAATATGTTTGACATGTCAAAGTACTTCTGAAACCCCTGATGGCTCTTCCATCCATAGCTTTTGCAAATATCAAAGCTGCATGTATTTCCCTGAAAAACACTTGTGCAAAAAACAATCTTTAAAAGTAAAAAGGAGTTCACAATTAAGGAACCACAGTGTTATATATGTGAAAAACACTGGTCAGTTTCTGACTCATGGTAACAGCTTGATAATTCTTTGCTATTAGAATTTTCATGGCAAAGCCTTCCAGTTATTGGAAAACTGAGTCAGAGTGTGTGTGTGTGTGTGTGTGTGTATATATATATATATATATATATATATATAAAAATGAAATAGCTCAGCAACATTACCTTAAAATACCTACTGACAGAACTTTATTCAATGACTACAGGTCAGCAGGTCATAGATTGGTCTTTTAAAACTCAGGTTGAAAATAAAACTTTAATAATCACTTCCATGGAGTATATAGACTGATGTATATTTTAGGTTTCGTTGTTTCTCTGTTACTACCAGGAGTTAATTTTCAAAATAGCTCTGAGAAAGGCTATAGGGAATTATTCCAATTTGGTGGCATGAAGTAAGTAAATATAATTTTTCTGCAATCTTTGAGAATTTACTAATCTTTTTCATAAAATTTGTCTTTTATATGAACACTCTATTTTAAATAATCTGTATTAATTTTAGCCACTCTTACTATGAAGACATTTTTATTCATAGTGTAGTTTCATTTCTTCTTTTTTTTGTTCCCACTGAAATTAAGACCCATTAACCTCAAGACCTTTCTTATACAAGAGACTATAGTCTCTTAACATAGTCTATTAGACTATGTTACAATTTAAATAGGTTGACATTTTATATTAATAAATAATTTTATATTTGATATTAATATGTTATAATTAAATAATTAAAAATAATTCAAATATCTTTATGCTTTCAGATGTATTCTTTTTCAAATATTTCTACATGTTAATTGCAATTCTGTAGGTCCTGAAAGAATTTTCTGTTTCTCTTCAAATCACAAAACCCAGAATAAGGCAAAGTAAACAGCACTGACTTTATTTATGACCATTAATTAGTCCAAATAACTGAATAGTTATTTCTCAAATAACCTTGAGATAGCACTAGTTTTATCTGTGATAATTTTTGGCCAAAATAGTCATGGCCCTGCTGACAGTTTGCTGGCCCATTCTCTCTCTGAAAGAACCAGTCCAAATGCAAGGTTCTATCTTTGTCTTCTCTCACTCCGACCTTGGGCCTAGTATGATTGGCACTTAATAAATAAAATCTATAATTAAAATTAATACAGGGAGATCACCTCATGTAAACAATGTAAATGTATTAAACAAAAACAGAAGAAATCTTTTTCAACCAGTGTGAGTGCACTGGGTATATTCAATAAAAATAGTCAAGCAATCAAAAATAATAATACACAATTTCCATGTCTCTTGTACCTCAGTGTAGAAAATTTGTATAGGGACTTATTTCTGATGGTCAACCATTTTTCGAAATAGTTCCAGTCTGTGCACTGGAATTCTCACAGAGCCCCATAGGTTCTCCAGATCCTCTGATGAGTCTGGTAATCTAAAGAGATTAATGGTATTCTCTGTAGAAAGCCCTCAACTTGCTCTGGAACTTGAGGTCAGGCTATAGTAAGGTTGTGTAAGCAAATGCTGTCTTTTTAATCTGAGTATTCCTTATTCACTCTGGAGTAAACCATGAGGTAATTCCTAAAGAGTTAGGAATTTTGGTAACATTTACCAAAGAACATTTACCTTGATTCTTTTATGTCCTTTTTTTTTTCCGGTAAATGACCTTATTTATTTATCTATTTATTTATTTATTAAATAACACATCCATTCTGCCTTGTTGTCTTTGCAAAATAGGTCATATCCTCTTGTGAGTCCTTTCAGATTTGAATTGCTTATCTATGTGTGCTCTTAGTTTTATGATCTTGGGTCAATCCTAGTGCTGTTTAGTTCACAAAATACTTATGTGTCACATCCTAATGCTTGGCTTCTAAGAAAAATCAGTGAAAAAGATGAATGGAGTACTTGACTTTATAGTACTTAGGGTCTAGTGGGAAACAGACAAGGAAACCAAAAAATAAAACAAACTGTGATAAAAGCTATGTTGGGGATAACACAGGATTTCATGGGAGCACGTCACCCAGTAGGAATCTGGAGGCTCAGCAATAACTTGTTAGAGAAAGTAGAAGTGTAATTTGAAATCTGAAGTGTCAAATGAACCCTGAGGTGGGGTGAAAGGGGATTGGCTCATTGGAGGGTAGAGCAGCCTGGTTATAAAATGAAGGGTACAGTAGATGATAGGGTAGTGCTCTAGGCAAAAGATTCAGCAAAAAGCCCTAACACAACAGGAACTAAGTGCAAGAGATGAGACATCTGGAATCAAGTAATTCAGGGTCTGAAAAGCTAAGTTAAAATATTTAGACTTCAGTTAAGAGCAATGGAGAGCTACTGAAGAGGATTTTAGGAGAGTGGTGGCATGATAGTATTTGTGTTTTAGGAAAATCACTTTGACAGGGGTGTGTGTGTGTAACAGACAGGAGGAAGGCAAGACAGAGAGAAGGAAAGCAAAATAACCCTGGTCTTGCTGAAGATGGAATAATAGGGAAGGAAGAAATCTCAAGTTTACACAGGAAGCGGGACATCCTATTGTCTGGCGGTGGATGGCAGAGATAAGAATGTACAGAGATACTCAAGTCAATACCTGAGGGCCTCTATCTTCTCAACAAAGAGCTATTATAATACACCAAGAGAGTGAAGTGTTAAATAAAGTTAAAAGATGAGGTAGATTAGAAAATGTGGGTTTGAAGCAAGAGCAGTCTTCAAAGCTGTTGTATTTTTTCCAACAGTTCACTTAGTTGCACAGGTATATAAGATGAAAAGGGTGACTCTGTACTTGATTTAGAATTGTGTTCTACAAGTGGAGGACAGAAGAGATCGAAGACGTAGGGGACTGATAGGTGTATGGTTCTCATGACCACCTGTGCCAGGAACAAACTCAAATACATGGCGGGGCTGGAGATAAGAGCAAGTTAGCAGTGTGAAGCTACGTTAAGATTTCATAGTGATTAAGGACGGCTCTGCCTAGTTGTACTACCATCTGGCACCCTTCACGTAGATGGAGAAATGGGTAGTTTATGGTCCCTGAACTCCTGAGCACTACGATATAAACTCAGTAGATGTGAGAGCAAAAGGGATTGCTGATGAGTGGGGTGAGGCATGTGGAGAAAGCTGTAGGAGGGGTAAGTAGAAAACGGAAATAATTAGAGGTGCCACTAAGTGAGAGCATGTGAGAGTCAGAATGATTACATAGTTCTGAATAAAGATGAAGGAATTAGAGTCTGCTTTTTTTGATCTGATGGCATTTTTAGATGACAAATCCATGATATTTTCATGGAAATGGAGGGCTGAACTGAGTGTGTAATCTGTGCATCTGTAAGTGCATGAGTGGGTGGGTGGGCGGGGTTCTCAGAGAAGATCAAAACCTGGGCATTTGAGATTTTCTGTGTGGGTGTGGGTGTGTCTAGATAGTGTTTTATAAAATTTGTACTTTTGCAAATGTAGAGGAATAGGAATCAGATTTTCTAAACACCACCCAGGGAAGGCAGGTGTATTTCTCTCTGTGTGTGATATTCCTCCAACGAACTAATAAGATTCTGTGGCCTCCGACTGCAAATCAAATTTTCTGTAGGTCCCCTCTCTGGAATAGCTGTTTGGGCCATTTGCATAAAGAGGTAGTTATCTGTCAAAGAAGAGGACAATTTTGTGTTAATAAAGGATTGTTTCTATCAAGTTAAAATAAAAATGTTAAGAACCATAAATGTGGACGGTTGGATGGACAGCCTGTATGAGGAGTGATGTCACAGAACATGGTGTCTGGGTATCACAAAAGGCAACACAAATCCTTAACCAGAGAGCAGTTACCAGGAAAACAGTAGGCGGCAGCTATGAGGGAAAGTAGTGTGGTGTGTGGGATAGCACGTGTGGTCTGCAACCCGTGATTAGGAAGTGAGAGAAAGCCTTTCCTACCTTTGGATCCTGTGATAAATAATGAGTTAACGATGAGTATAAGAGTGTTTACTATTGCATAAAGTTTCAAAATATTCCTGTGAAGGACTGAGAGGGAGGAAAGCAGAAGCAGGGAGAGATGAAGCAAAGAAACACGGGAGAATAAAAAGGACAGGCAATAACTCCAGAGCCTAGAAGTTTCAGTAGTGACCAGGGATTATAGGAACAGGAGATGTGATGTAATTAGATTAAACGCAATTAGAAAATAGTGTTTGAAGTTAGTCAAACAAAGGAATTAAGGGAGTTCCGTCAAAGAGAGTTTTCACTTGGTAACTCGCTGTTCTAGTAACATATCAACACACCAAAGAAACTTGAAAGACTGTTCTCAAAACACAGAGGAGAGTCTGACATTGCTTTCACATTACTTAGAAAACATAAATTAAATTTAACTGGACCCATTATGAAACCACACTGAATTCCATCATCAATAAGGAAAGACCTATTACTAGTGTAACGAAACAGTAATGTTCCTGACTTCCTCATTTTTTCCTGCTTTTTTATGGCCATGGAGAAACTAGAGGAATATTTAAGAGTGTTGGAATTTGGGCAAAGTGAGGGAAAACTGCAGTCCTGGTCTCAGACTCCATTTCAGCTTCCCACCGTTTGCTCTGTTCTCTCTCTCTCTGTAAATAAAGAGTGAAAAAGAAGGCAGAACGAAGTGTTATATTAGGGAAGTTATGTCTTCTTTTCCATCCCTATTCTCCTTTTTCAGTAATTCTGAAGAATCAATAGAAGGAACTGAAAATCAGCCTGTGACCTGTTCTTAAAGACCCCTAGAATGTGAAAACCAACCTATTTGAGTGAATTTTAATAATTTTTTGCTAATAAATATTTAACCATAAGCTGGGGACACTTAAAGGAAAGATAATATGAAAAAATATTCTTACTGTTATTATTTTTATTGCCTAGTATGCGTCCCTGGCTCCCAGTTGTCTTAAGGGTGGTAAGGCTGGGAAGCAGACTGCAGCCAGGACCAACTCCAAGAAAAAAGTGTGCTAAGTAGAATTTAGTCCTGAGCACACAGCACCACCAGCTGGAAGGATGCTGTAGGGCAATGACAAATTCAGTTTATCTTGATTACCTGTCTTGAGAAGCATAATTTTCACTAAAATTT